>NC_039481.1:11518804-11595460 GCF_003590095.1 Trichoplusia ni
TCGCAGGGGGAGGCTTCTCGTGTGTCACGTAGCCAGGACCGGAGCCGCCGGCGCTACGCTTTGTTCTACGACGACTGTAAATCAATTGTTACTACTGTGAGATTGCTTCAGTTTTGGAAAAACGTTTACCGGAATTCGGAACGCGGGACATTTTAGCCAATATATTTATTACCAAAAATCATCTTTATCGTACACTTAACATTGTGTAGAAAGAAGGAAAAGTGATGTAACTTAAAGTGAGAAAGGAGGAACATTACTATCTACTGCTGCCGTGTTCGTGAGTAAAATTGATATTTAAGCTGACAAATGACATGACTTACACTCTGTATATGTATCCGAGCAGCGCGCACACGAGCAGCGCCAGCGCGGCCAGTGCCGCCGCGAACACGGCCAGCACCCCCGCCGCGCCCCCGCCCCCGCCGCCGCGCCCCCCGCGCCCCCCGCCTGCAGCAGGCGCTCGCTCACGTGCACCGTCACAGGGACCGACGTCTGCCACAGGGGAAACTATTGTAAATACACAGTTCATACACTGATACAAGGTTAAAGTAAATGGACTACGAACCTGTCGAGGAGGAGCGCCTGAGTCGACGGCGGTGGCCACGACGTGCAGGACGGACGCGTTCAGAGAGCGCAGCGCACCCGCGCGCAGGTACATGTCACCAGTTGAGTTTATGTACAGCATACTGCAATAACGAACCGAATGAGGTACTCGTAGATTTTTACTATTTCCATAAACGAAAGATTCCGCCATCGATAACAGAATCTTCCAAAATCACACGGCTCTTGTTCTTTAGTTATTTCGTAAGGATATAATAGGTATAGTTACTCTGCGCCGGAGCCGCGCAGCGTGAGCGTGACGTTGTCCCGCTTGTCGCCGTCGAACACGTCGAGGCGGCCCACGGGCAGCAGCTCGGCGTCACGCTGCGGGTCCTGCTCTACGCGGAACTCGTACTGCGGGTAGCGGAACCGGGGCTCCCACTCGTTCACGTTCACCACGGAGATGTTTATCGATGCCGTGTCGTTCTGGAATGACGATATCAGTCAGTAAAGACTCGACTAAACAAAAATTATTAAACTGTAAACTTTTGGAAAAGTGTCCAAACATACTCACGCTTATTCCATCCGTCACCATGACCTGGTAGTTGTACGAGTCAGCTGTTTCGTAGTCTAGCGGTCGTCTCAGGACAACTTCGCCTGCGCTGTTGATCGCAAACTTGTCCAAAAACGAACGGTCTGACACGTAGAACTGTAGATTATTCTGAGGAACATTAAAGACGGTTAAAGTTGTTATCCTATAAATGTGTGGTTAATAAAGGTAACGATGGTATATCTGTAGTATCGGTATGTACCTGCGTGGCTCGGGCGGGCGGCGGCGCGGTGTGCAGCGTGAGCAGCACGTGTCCGGGCGCGGCGGCCTCGCTGACGGCGGCCGCGTACTGGCGCCGCCGGAACCGCACCGCGCCCGCGCCGCCGCCAGACACGCTCACCGTCGCCAGCGCGTAGCGGTCAGAGTTGTCCACCTGCGTCGCCTAACGAACAAAAAAACTTCAGTTAATTGACCACTTCAACACCGCTTTGAGTAAGATGGTAGTGTAACAACAATCCACCTTTAAAACAACGGTAACAGGTTGATTTAGCTCCTCAATCAGCTGTTTGGTGGCGGAAATCTGCCCCGTGTCCTTGTCGACGACCAGCAGACGACCGTTGTCACCGGTCACCGAGTACTGCAACGGGGCGTTGATTCCAGTGTCCTGGTCTGCGGCTGAGATTGGTCCGGGCGAAGTTGCCAGCAAAGTACCCTGGAAAACGATTACAGTTGTCAATTATAATCCACAATTAAAACTCATGCTGTAAAACGTATATCTATAAATGCTGTGTCAATTGTACAGTATGTTTGTTTGATTGTTGGTAATGGACAGAAAGCAAAGTATTAACCTCTTTGGCATCTTCGGGCAACACTGCGGTGTAATGCTCATGCGTGAACTTCGGGTTCTGATCGTCTGCGTCCAGGACCTGCACGTGCAGCTGCGTGTCGTTGTGCAGCGGCGGCGAGCCTGAATCCTGCGCGCGCAGCGTCACCGTGAAGTTCCTCAGGGTCTCGTAGTCCAGGGGCTTCTTAACGATCAGCACGCTGTCCAGTTCATTGGGAAATCCTAGGTACTCCTGTTAAGACACGTGGTTTTGATTACTTTTTTAACTATTTTGCGACAGTCTTGACTTGATTTCTTTCAGAATTTTCCTAGGTTTATTTAGGTCAAGTCGAATTTCTTCGTATGTGGTGTGTACTCACATGATGCGGGCCGGGCAGTACGGAGTAGTGTATGGTGGCGTGCGGTCCGGGCTGGTCGGCGTCGCTGGCGCGCGCCCCCACCGTCACCCGCGCGCCCACCGCCGTCAGCTCGGACAGGCGCACGCTGTAGG
Organism: Trichoplusia ni; assembly: GCF_003590095.1. Lineage (NCBI taxonomy): Eukaryota > Metazoa > Arthropoda > Insecta > Lepidoptera > Noctuidae > Trichoplusia > Trichoplusia ni. Next base: position 11,521,226 of record NC_039481.1, read on the forward strand.
GCGCGCCCACCCACACCGGCGCGTTGTCGTTCACGTCCCACACGCGCACCGACACTGGGATTATGAAGCTCTGAAAATACATAAGTTTTTCTTTTATTTTGCTTCAGATGCGTCTTCCACTCATTTCATAGTATGCTCTTAGCAAGTCCGTGTCGTTTCCTGATGAACTTTTGTCGCAGGCATCAGTCGGAATCATCGTAGTCCAGATACAGTATTCAGTTATGTACGAACCGGGTCGGTAGTCCGGCGCCTGTCGCAGCGCACGTTGACGTACACATTGGAAGGCCCGCGCTGCTCCTCGCGGTCGAGCGCGCGCAGCAGCGTCAGGTTCTTGGTGCCGGGCGCGATGCCCACCGCCGCGCCCTTCTCCTGCAGCCGCAGGGTGATGTCCCCTTGCTCCTCGGAAGGGTCTCCATTTACACTCAAACTACCTGGAACATTAGGTTCAGTTTTATAATTATAAAACAACATTTAAGATGACGACTTTCCTAATGATGGTTTCAATAAGTTCAGCATGTCTGCTAAGATTATCTACGTCAATATAACCTACTCACTGTTATTTACTGTGTCAAGTCAAAGAATAGTTTTACGGGCGATGTTGTGCCCACTGCGATGCGCACAACGAGATATTTACCAATAACACTTCCAACAGGCGTGTCCTCGCTGATGAAGAAGCTCTCTACAGCTCCACCGTTCATGAGGTAGCACCGGCTGTCCTGGATCGCTGCAACACAAGCATTACATTAGTTGTTGGTACAACTCGCGAGTCTCACTGAACACGACTGTACTTCTAGGTACATACTGTTTACCTCCGAGCCTAGGTCCAGCTTCAGAGTGCGCTGCACATACAAAAACGACACAAGTTTGTTACAAACGATCTCAACCATAGAAATCTAAATAATAAGATTAGTTCGATTTCTATGATCTCAACAATAAATAAAAAAAAACATATTTTATTTGGTATGACATCAGCGTTGCCAGACGTCCCGATTTTGGCGGGACGTCCCGTTTTTATATGAAATTTAAATGTCCCGCGCAGGACAGGCTCGGTCCCGCTTTTCGGAGAGAACTTGACCGTACGCCTTTCGTAGGATTCGCACAGATTATTGTTTGAAACCATTGGCGTAGCGTCACCGTCACTGTCGCCCGGGGCAAATTCACACCAAGTACAAATTAGCTCGATATTTTTCGCGGTGTTAAGTTACACTAGTTTGCTTATGTTTTGTTCGCGCGCGGAACATCGAACATCAAACATCAACGTAATTTTATGTCAAATAAAAAGATTAATACTTGAAAACCTTTGATTATAAGTACGTGTTTTTACTATGTCCCGCCTCTGACGGAAGAATCCCGCTATTTTCACTCAAAAAGCACCTAAGTCCCGGCTTGTCAAAAAAAGAAACTGGCAACGCTGTATGACATTCTGACAATATATTATTATATTAAACTCGATTGTGGATCAAAACCAAAGTCTATCTACTAAAAACTAACTACTACATAAAAACGTAAGCTTTTAACAATATCGTACTATTTATTATCTAGACTCTAGAATAATCAGAATAGATATAAATACATTAGTCGTATCTGACTCAGCATTTTCAGGTCACTACTAAAATAATCAAAATAATATTAAAAACCAATATTTCACAAAATGTGGGTCGGTAAAGGTGTCTTCGATTATTAAAAAAACCAATAGAATAGAATAGATATTACTACTACATATATATCGTTTAGTGGAACGCTTTTTCCGAAGCAGGTCGCGGTACGCGTCCACTTATCTATCCGGGGCACGGGCGCGGGGCGCTCGGGGCGGCCCGACAGGGTGGCGGGTCACTTCCTCCTCGTAACCGAACGTTTACCCACTTCCCACTTATATAGATTACTGCCTTTAATAAATGAATATGCAAATCACTATAAAATATGGGACTTCAGATTTTTGTGTCTGGCAGTTTTATTAACTTAGACCCAATGTTTTCTTTCCTTTATTCGCAAAAAAGTGTTACGATATGAAAGATTATTACGTAAACTATAATTATTAAGAGGTTTCGTAAGCATAATCACGAAATGAATACACTATACTCATTATTGAAGTAAGTACCTGCGAATATGAATAATTATCATAAATGAATTACAAACTAAAAAACGTTCAGAAAGGATATTTCAGAGTGTTTCCTAATATCCTTACATGTGTCATTGTTTCCAACAAGTCTATTAAGCGGGTGTAGACGAAAGAAGTGCGGCTGGCACAAAAAGTAGAGGCGCCGCGCGGCGGAGCGTGAACCGAACTGTGTGACTCATGCAGACGCAAGGCGATGGACTGCGGGTCACGAGCATATATCACAGCCACACTGCTTGTACATCACATGTTGATATTTACAATATCATAGATTATTATACAGTCTACGTTCGGATACGATACGATTGATGAAGGAGAGCACTCATTAACATGGAAGATGCGTCCAACTTTTATAACACGATACGTGACTGGTTTCCACTTCCGTAGATGAGTTTAACCTTAACGAAAGGAATTTCGTCAATTTCTGTATTTAAACGGTTTCAAAGACGCACTCTCGTACAGCTCGTCACTTTCCCTGACAATTACGTTGATGGCAGTCATTTCCTCCGCGACCTATCACGAAGGCACTCTGTCACCGCAGGCCGCGCTGCTGCCTATAACCGCATCTGCTCCCGCGACGCGGCCGGCTTCATTATAATAAGTTACAATAGATACCGCGCGGAGCGTCCGCATAGTTTCATCGCAAATAATGACCGGCCAGTGAAAGTGGCCCGAGACTGAAGCGACTAACAGAATTAATTGTTAATTATATACATTACGCTTGCAAATAATATATGGAGTGTTCATCAAGTTGAATGTGTTCTAACTACTGGTGCAATCTACGAACAATAAAATAATGAAAAAGAAACAATAAACCTTGTATAATAGTTTGATATGTGAATGGCGTGCTACACACTTCAACAGGTAACATACACCTTGCAGGGAAATAGTTTCCTTCGTGACACGCAAATTTAAACACAAAAGGTCGATGAACTGCAAGGACTTTTTCACAACGACCGACAAAATATGCATACTTATGTAATTATTAAGGGTATAAAACAATGATGTCAAAATGTACGAATTATAACTGATTTAGGCACTGTGAATCTGCAATGGCAACAAAATGCCGTAGTTGACATGCTTGGAGCCAGGTGTGGTGGTGCGCGGAGTGCTCACTCACCCCGGGACTTGATGGAGAGCGCTATGGCGGCGATGGTGGGCGGCGCGGGCGCAGCGCTCGCCTCCGCCTCGCCCACGCGCCACGACAGCCGCCCTGGATCCAGCCACTTGCTTATCAACGCTACTATCCATTACATACTTAATGCTTTTAATTTTTCTTTTAATGCTTTTCACGTAATGGACAATTGTTTAGTATCTACTTAGAAAAGTATGGCTTGGAAAACTCACTAGTTAAACTAAAAGTGTTAAAACTGGTTCTCAGACGCGGAGACTTCGTAATAGCAGCCTAATATTAGTTGAAACCGATTTGAACCGTCTCCGAAATAGGGCGAGCCATTATAGATAAAGAGAGCTCGACGACGTCGTAAATAACACATAATATTGTAATTAAATTTTCTAACACAATAAAGAAAAGTTCGTCAGGAACAGTTAAACTAATGAAACATTTGGATAGCAGGTGCGTGGGGTTAGTGGACCGGAAGGCGCGCAATAAATCCCCCTAAGCCACTTCCGGAGCGGGCCGGGCTCGGCCGGGTTCACTCGGCGTTCGTGCTTGCCTGTGCGACTCGCGATGACCACAGGCTGCCCTCTGACACATTCCCGTACTCTCATAAACTTAACTTTATTTGGTGCACCGAGAATGATAGTGGGCTGACATTTATATGACCATTTTACACTAGAGATACTAAGCTTCTTCAATTTGCTAAGATAGGGAAAGGGGTAAATTCGTTAAATCTTTTACATAGTGATATAAGCTATTGCCGCAAACATCCAGACTGTTACAAATGTGAAATGCTAACTTTCGAAATAAAAATTGATCGTGAACGTGTAGAAACTTTGATTAATAACAATAAAACAGCTATTGTATAGAAAGTGCAGTGGTCTGGTCCAGCAGCAGCTGGTAATTACCAACGGTACGCGTTTATTGTCAGTGTTTCGATTAAAATATCTGACTTAGACAAAGGGGGTTTTAAATATTAACAATTGCACTCACGGTAAATTACATGTGACCGGCCATTAGGCATGCAAACTTAATGTATCTACCTGCACGCGACCTCCTTGCTGTCAAACAAACTATTTGTTTTGTTTTGTCTAGATTTAAAATGCAAATACGCAAGTAAAATATCGTGTTTTAATCAAACTAAACTACTATAAAATATTTCACGTCGACAAGTAACTACGTTTCCTGTCCCAAAGCTTCACGAATCGATAAGAAAGCATAAATTCGTTAAAAAATACTTTTCAAAATGTATGGAAACGGTAACAATTTATTTGCGCAAACCTGTTGTGAGCGATATCGAGAGTTGTTCTTTTCTCTTTAATACAGTAAGTAGTAAGGTCTCCCTCTAATAATTTCAAGGACAATTTATTCTATAAACGACGGTTACGTGCGGAGAAAGGCGGACGAGATCTCATCGACAGATGGCTATCTGCCGCATTATCGGCGATAGTTTCCGATCGCCGGATCCTCGTCTCGGACTGTCATTACCGCATTACACCCGTGATAACCAGATAATATACACTTAAGTGTTTTATCTTCACTCACATCGGATATTGGACTCCACTTACATTCCACGTACATTAAAATGTTTTTTTTTTTCGTACCAAATTTTTGATTACTTCCCAATACTTTTTCTTTATTTTTAACAATATGCACATACCTGCCTATCTGTCTACTTTAGTTAAATGAAAAATGTGATGTAATTTCGCGTATACTTTTAGCCAGTTGAATTTATTGTGAGAGGTAAGTAAATGTATAGCCTCTAATGGAGTGAACATCTCCGTTCCTGGACATTAGCTGCTCTGTTATTTCTTTGTTAACAAAACAACCTCTTTTCAGTTCAAAAAGCAAGGAACATGCAGATGTGAGCTCGTTACGTTTTCTTGGTGCGGCGAGTGTCGCCGGCGCGCGGCGGATGCACGCATGGCGGCGCAACACCCTCGCGCCCACACACTTGACACAGGCGCAGGTACCCCACACCATTACCACTGCTTATTACTATACCTGCTATTACTACTGATACTATAGACGATTTAGTTAGAGGGTCAACCATAAAAAATATTTTTGCTACTGGAATATTTTTGAGCAACGTGTCTCAAATCAATTATTATCACAATCTGTTAGAACTCATAGCCGCAAAAGTCAACAGCTCACAACAGAACCATTACAAAATTATTCGCTCTATATTTTAGTGATAAACTCGTAATGAACCGCTAATAGCTGTCACAGTTACACCATCAAATAGAATCTTCTTCACGAAGAGAGAGCGCAGCCTGCGCCGGCGCCGACCTGTGCATAGCGTTGCATAACGGTACTGACGAATAAATTAAAATTAGATCAGATTGATAAAATTAATTTTGACATTAGTTTTGCTGTTGAGCAAAATTAATTTGATTCGAATCTGAATTATTTCAATCGGAACATGACGGAACAGACTGTTTGTCTTCCGGGTGTTATGGCAGTCTTCATGTACACCATTTGATAATAATTTAGTTCATACAAGCTGTCTTAGGTATTATAGGGCCTACGATCACTAGCATAACGTATCGAGCAGCTTGCGTCGTGCTCGTCCGAGCGTGCAGACCGACTCCGGACAGTTTCGTACAATGAAGGTTTGTCTACTCAAATTACATGAACACACGTTAACACCTTCATTTCCATCGCAATTTTTATATTTCCTTTAGAATATTGTGATAAATGGCAATTTCCTCCAACCTCGAACACCTCCACACTCGATGGCCTTTAGTTGAAATCTTCAGAAACAAAAGGAAGAGTCAGTTTAGTTCGCGCCGCGAGCGGGGATTAATAACGACGTTGTGTAGAACAATGCGCTTCCGACAGCTGACTGTGTACTGTGTACCTATTGTATCGCCGATAATATGCTATGTAGGTACCTACCTACGAATATTAACATACCAATAACCTACCAACTTAAACCAAAAGTGATGAATATACATAATGTTCAATCACCTGTTATTTTAGAATCAAATAACTTATCTCAATGGTTTCTATTGATTACTGCAATATGCTTTCTAATAATGCGTCAAGATTTGTTTAAGTTCTCAAAGGAAAACTAATTAGATTTAGAAATGTGTTCTGAAAAGTAACAGATTACATTTAAATGAGATGTCCGTCATGTTTAAATCCATATTTACGTGTTACATATTAAATCAGGCTCGTGCTTATGTAAATGTCCCACTGACGCAGTCCTTTTACAATGTAAATGTGAAAACAGTTCCTAGCGCTGTCCACTAGAAATGTTTATATTATGCGCATGACCCGACCAAGATATACGAATGATAAATCGCTTGTTCATAAAGCATTTTTAAACCCAGCAGCAGGTTCATTAAAGCGTATGACGGATTGCCACGCATTGCCATACACCGAAACAAAAACGCGGATGACGTAGCACGGCGGTTCAGATTTAGTCAGTAAGAGTCTGACACTACCCATATCCTCCCCTGTGGGAGTGGGTGTCCATAAGATCCCCCGCCTTGACAACAAAAAAAGGTGTTCATTAAAGCTCTAACACGGCAAGAAAAGAAAACGTCCGTCAGAAAAAGTACGCCATTGCCAAAGAAATGGGCTCTAAATTGTCTGGGTATTTGATTACTAAATTCTCATATTACTCTTGTGTTAACAGATACCTCCTAATTAGTGTGATGACGTCTAGTGTTTAAGGTAGCTATTAGAGCTAGGTCTTACACCATTATCCCGCTGCGCTGGAGCGGACGTTAACTTGTGGCACATTAGTATGTAGACCGCGACACCTTGCTACATTTATATCTAATCCTCCATATTTCACGGGCCGCGTGCGTGTGGCCCGCGAGGGTATCACACGATTTACATCCAGACAACCTGTATTTCAATCTAAATGTCAAGAAAATAATCTAACGTTTTAACGCTCTTTTACTAACAAACCTTTGAACTAAACGAACTGCAATAGGGATGATGACTGGGTATAAAAAGAAAAAGTCTCATTAGTCCCTCAGTTAGATAATTGAAAAGTATGAGACACATATTTTTTCCTTTTTCAGAAAAACTAGAATTGACAAAGATTAAAGTTTAGGAGAGGGGGCTTGTGATGTAACGATATGGTAAAATTTATACTCAATCGTGACGTCACGCCTAAGTTTTATTCACTGTAATTTGATCAATTTATGTTTGCGGGACGAATTAAAAAATACGTATCCATTATTATAGAAAAAAGTATGAGACGGACACTGCAAAAAAAATTTGTCATCATCCCTATTGTAATCAGACGCCAGTGACGCGCGTTTCTGTGTCTATCTAATAAGAGCTTACATTTGAACCTACCTAATGTTCCTTTTCGAAATGAAACAATTCTGATTGTATACCTCGTACGTACTTCAAAAGTAGAGCATGCTTAAATCCAATAAATGACGGTTGCATTGTCGCGTGGTTTCTACTTTGGACGTATTACATAGTGGTGACTTGCAAAACGGTTTCTTTACGTTTTCCACCTTCGTTTGTTTCGTTGAAATGACCGCAGCAGGTACTATTCATTAGGTTAAGTGTTTCAACAAACCTCCGAACGTAGAATAAGTTTCGATATTTCCCGCAGCGGGTGTTTATGTGGCGACCGTTACCTCATCGAGTACGAAACAGGAGGAAGTCGCGACCCGGCCACGAACAATACTCCACCGAGACTGATCGGACGACTGCCTACTGCCTCGGACCATGAACCAAGTAGCCTTATGTTGTCATTTTGATTGCAGGTTTGTATTTGGTGCACAACTGTGTGACAAACTGTGTGACAACTGATCTCCAGAAATAAGAAACACTCTTTAATCTGCTAATTAAACAGCCGATATAGTTGTACGTCCTAAAGCTTGGTACAAGTCTGAAGTCTCTTCCCGCATAGGAAAGGTTTTGAGGATTCATAATCACGCTAGCTAGCTCACGGGTTAACTATTTCAGATTCCAAGATTTGGAATCTAGGTTTCCTCACTAAGTATGTTTTTCAACACCGTTCGTCAGTGGTGCCTTCGAGTAATATACATGAAACTGTCTGACCTTTTGGTCTAGAGACCCTGACTACATTACCAGAGGTCGTGGATTCGATTCCTGCCCAGGACAAATGATTGTGTGTTAGTGTAGTTTATCTGGAATTTGTATGTGTTGAAAAATATTTAAGTATGTTCATCAGTAGTCTAGTACTCATAACATGAGCTTTGCTTAGTTTGAGTCTAGAGGTCGTTGTGTGAAAGTTGTGAAATTATAATTACATCGGTAATTTGCCTGCGTTGGGATTGAACTTGCACCTCCTGCATGCACATCCATGAATAGAACCGACGAGCCATCACGTCAGCTTACGTTAAAACGGAGCTGGACTATTATAATATAGGTTAACTTGCTGTAATGAATAAATGGAGGTAAAGAATTCTTCAATGCGGGTACAATTATGAATTTATTTATGAATCCTGTGGCCACTCTTGAATTTACGTAAACTAAATGTTTGCGAATCCGGTGTTGGCACACAGCGAGCGGCGCTGCCGGTGCCTACTACAATACAGCAGTTTCTGTAACTGTCATAGTGTAATTGTGATTGGCGCAACAGTTGCTAATTGCTCCGTAATCCCAGCCATTGATAGGTACGTGCCGTGTCTCCGTCTCGTGCTCGGCAACTTGCTCACGCTTTCCTCCCTTCAATTAAAACTTGGCGTTACTAGTGTGTTGTAGAGCCATTTTCAGTCACGTATAGTAATTTAGTTTAATTCGTTTAAAGATCGTGCACAAGTGGAGCAATTGTCAGCCCAAGGTTTACCTTTCACAGACCCCGATAAATCTTATTATTCTACTGGAAAGATATATTTAAGTATATTTTTAGATTTTAAAAAGGAAACGATATTCTACTTGATTTATTCTCAAATCACGAGAACGATATTTTCATGTTGAGACATCCAGGCTATCCAAAAAGTACACAATGAACCTTTTTATAACTATGAAAGTTCCTTATCTGTGGTCTGTACTATAAATCGTGGGAAGTGACTCAGTTAGCCGGTCGGCGACCTGTTCACCAGTAGCTGGTGGCACGCGAGCGTCTACTGCCGACCTGCCTCGAGAGGGATAAGACACGTCACCAATTCATCCTGAAACAAATGTCCAGGCGGTGTCACGGCCAGCACAGTGGGGTGCCTAATAACAATAGCAGTGCAGCAAGCAGGCGGTCGGCGACCTAGCGCGGCACGCCACGACCTCACTGTTACACCGCATACAGAGTGAGTCGACGTACGGAAAAGATTTAAGCTGAACAATATTGGGTGTACCAAATCCGATGGTAATGAGACTTGCAATACAGTCTGCTTGCAGTGTAGCGTTGATAAAACGGTCAAATTCGTAAGTAGGTCAAGCGCCATGCCCTCTCATTTCTGGCTGAATTAAGAAAGGAAGGCACTGACAGGAAGAAAAAAGCTTTGTTTATAATGATATAACAAGGCTATATCAAACGTTTTAAATAAATGACGTGAGTATTGACATGTAAATCACTGGCACTATGGTGTAGAAACTTCTTCCAAGTAAATGTGTCAAGAATGACCTCGCAGTGGACGGCGGACGTCGGTCAGCGAACGCGAGCCACCCCCAGCGGGGGGGGGGGGACGCAGCACGCCTTCCTCATTGCCCGCGCCTCCACAGCAAATAACACAACAACCCCTCACTTGTTTGATCGGGCCTCGTTTACAACCCACGATTTCCTTTGCATAGCACATTTAAAACGGTATGCTAAAAAAGATTTGTTGGATGCGATCCAGAATTTGAAAGTAGGTTAGTGTTTTTTTCTCGCTAAGGATGAAAAACTGTTCACGCAAAAGGTGTAAAGCGCGCGTCATTTTTTGATTATTTGTAGTTTTGAGTCTCTGAATGGTCCTAGTGTACAATTCACATATAACGGAAGTAAGTAGAGCAGAAAAGTGTTTCTAAAGTAGTAACTACTTACCTATATTAATTTCGACAACGACATTTCGCATAAGATTAAAATATGGATTTTACTGTTTGATATAGCACATACCTATATTAGCTATTTCCTCCGCCTTTGAACGAGAACAACATTGCGACAGTACTCAGTCTGCAACGTATCAAACTGCTCGTGTTTCCTAAGCTTAGGATAATTTGGCGCTCGCCAAGAATGGCCGCGCGGTTCGGACTTGCGACACTTTAGAATAAGAGCACACTAGGTGATCTAGACTGAGACCGCTGTTAGCGATAAATAACGTGATTCCGTGTGTTAAAAAGGTGTGAATAGATCAACTAGCGAGTTTCAGAACGAACTAGATAGAAAGCTAACAATATACGTAGGTATAGCTTTTCGTTACAATTATAACGAAAGTCATTTTAATCACCTAATGCTCGCGTTCGGTTGGCGCCGAAGCCTCCCTTTTCACTCAATTCCAACAACAATTTAACGAAATTGACCGTAATTACCGTAAATGCAATAAACGCCACGCAAAAGCCAGTTAGCGTACAATGGAGCAGTTATACAGTAATACGCGGCCGCCACGCTCTCGGCTCGGGCTCCATTCATGAATGTTTGCGAAACACCATTAGCCGCACGAGCCACGCCGCTGTCATGGCTATCAACCAAACCATTGTACCACCAGTGTACCGACACCCACATAAGAACATTTTTTTCTATTAAATTCAGATTGACATTAGCAAAGAGTTTTTGATCATGTTTTTTCTTAATCTAAGCGATCACTACGCTGTATTGTGGTGTCTGTTGATCGGGCTGTTGTTGTTCGATTCAATTGTGTCGGTTCCCGTCACCACGCACGCAAGTATTGGAAAGTAGGAAGGAAGCAGGAGGTCGGTTATTGCGATATAATCACTCATCTTGGAAATAATTTCACGCTGCGATGATCCAATACCCTTAGGTCATTGCAATAACGGTTAGACTACCACCTGGCTCTTTGATTTAAGACCAAATACTTAGCATCCCTAAAAGGCTAATTGTTGCAAACGTGATCGCAAAATGGGCCTTGACTCTTTTTAAGGAAACTTAGAACAAGGAAAATAAGGGTGAACATTTCTTTTAAAAAAGACCAAGCATAGGGATACGTGAAGAGATAGTGTTGGAACGTACCTTGTGCTTGTGTGTGTGCCGCCAGCGTGAGCAGCGCGAGGTACAGGCTGAGCGCGCGCATGCTGCCGCTACCGGCGCGGCCGCATGCCCGCAGCGCCGCGCGCGCCACTGGTACTGCACACACAGGGGAACGTCAGTACATGCTCCTAATAAATCAATGTGTCATAAGAAACGCTTGGGGTGCACAAAAATACATTAAACTAGTTAGGTCAATTCGTAAAAAATAATTATTAATAAAATGGGTATGTACTTCATTTAATATAGCTATAGTCAAATAGTACCTAATATAAGATAGAAGTCATTAAAATGTAAATTCTATACGTTTATAATTGAAATGATTAAAGCCATGACGATATCAATCTGCCAACAATCTCGGCGACGGACAATTACTGACAAGATCAGGTAATTTGTGGACTTTCGAGTTGATGATGTCCAAGCTGACGCGTGACAATACGCCGCCTTTCTATAGAAACTTACTGTTACGGGTAGCCGACATTATCACAACAAATAGTATTATAAATACTGGTATTTAACCGCCTCCGGAGTGGTTGAAAGCAAAACGCCTCGGAAACATTGAGAAATTAGAAATGTAATCTCCTGAACATCGCCAAGTCTAAGAAAAAAGTTAAAGAAAAGGAAATTTGAAGACCAATCACGATCCAGCGTCCTAACCACCAATTCTGTTGGGGTCGGCTTCCTGTCTAATCAGATGCGGCTAAATACCGGAGTTTTACAAGGAAAGCACTACCTATCTGACCTCCTCAAACCTTTACCTGGGCAAGAACCCTTTAAGACTGTTTTTCCGACTTTCTAGTTTCTAACTACTCGTAACGACTGTCAAGGATGTATAAATAACAGCCGGGACACACAGTTTAACGTGCCTTGCGAAACTCAGAGGAACTCTTTATGAAATAGTTGAGTCGATCGGTCAACACATTATCAAGCGTAGGAGCTTAGTCACGAGCTCCTCGATAAATAAGACAAATAAAATTATCATAAATGGAATCAACTAAGATGACGAATGCGTGGTAAACAAAACGATTTGACAAAAAATATAAACAGTAACATGTTCCTCTCTAAAAAGAAATTTTCAGGTCTTTAACTCTCTGATCTTTCAATTTTCGCAACTGCGTTTCAGATGCTGATTTTGCTACATTTTGATAGATAGCCCTTGTTTCCATCCAACCTAATACCTACTTCTTATAAAATATTTATGTATACAGTTCGCGAGCCGAACTCGGGCTGTATTTAGAAAGCGGAAAAAACATAAGCATCAGTGCAACGATCGCTAATTTCGCTTTCTTCAAGCGTTGCTACATCTGCATGTGAGCATTTTTTCGGCAACTCTTCGGTTATATCACCAGCATCTGCGCACTCAGTTCCCGAAATTGCGAGTTATCACCTAAATTAGTCCGATACCTATTTTAAACTGGAGTTAGTTCAAACAGAGTGGAACAGTCGAAAATCACTTAGATTGCTTAAAACTCTTTATATTAGAACGTTGCGGTTACAACACATAATTAGGTCGTCCATTAAATTGAAGATAATCATACATTCGCTACGTTAAAGGTGAAGAGAAAAAGCTGTCGGATCATAACCATAGCATTAGAAATGATAAACTTGATCATGTCAATTTGTGAAGGTCGTTAATAATAAAACGGCCGTTAGCAGCGTGTCATAGCGCCGCGGCTGAACAGTTTGATTTTGCTAACGATGCATTATAGGCGGTGACGTGTGCCATGGGAACTGGGAGCGCGGGGGTATTGTATGGTTATGCAGGCGTTACGGGATCAGCGGTGAGCTGTGTCACTAGGTCATGCGGTAAGCCGGCGAAGTAATATCAACTGAATTGTCAAAGGTACTTCATCTGACGAGTTCAGATAAATCCAACTAAAATGATCAAATGCATAACAAGGATGTGCTATCGAATACATTTTTTTTGTTTAGATCGCAACAATAGCGTCTACCCTTTCTGCACATTTTATTTTGTTAAACATCTCTTAATAAACATGCAGGACTTCCACTGGTCTTTATGCAGAGCAATTATTATTACCAAGTGATGTGTGTCAAGGGATCCGGATCAAATGACGATGGATAATAAAACCTGTTTGCTCACATGAACGCGCCTCGCGGGTGCCGATGTCGAGGGCGTCACGGGCGGGAGAGTGTAAGTCACTCTTTATTTGGACATGTATTGGCTGTGGTAGACAGTTGGCTAGTCGTTTCATTGAAAACGTGCTGCTGTACTAGTTTTCGATTAGCATTTAATATTAAAGGGATTCGAATGGATAGATATATAACTCTAAGCATTCAAAAATGAAATGCTTTGCCTCTTGGTCACGCTTTACCTGGAGAAGGTCAGAATAAATTTAATTTACTTTATCTTCACGTTATCTAAACTCACATGGTAAAATAAAAACCAACACCGATAAGTTTTAAAATGAGTAAATACCTAAGGCAGTCTAGCATCATCTCTCCCGTAGTTTAAAATTTTAAGTTTAAATGTCGTTCTTTGGTATAAACTAATCAGTTGTTTATTTATGACATTACCATGAGCGCCAGTTAAAGTAACAGTGTTTCCGCGCGAGCTCCCGCGCAGCACGCAGCACGCATGCGCAACGCGGTCGCCACAGCCCACCGATGATGCCAGTTATTACTTCTGAATAAACTGTAATGTTATATGTCAAAGAAATCCTAATGGACATACAACAAAAAATCGGTCCTGAGGGTTTTAAGCAAAAAAAGGAACTTTCAGGGATATAAATTTAATAAAAAAAAGAAACAAAGCCGAACAAGCGCGAGTCGGACTCGCGGGTCGGACTCGCGACGCTAAGGGATCATACAGGCTAGAGAAAAACAAACACACGACAGGCAGACGCACATCTAGAAGAGCTTCAGTAATATTGTTTCATTTCTATCCTTTGGGTACGGACCCCTTAGACTATCTGCTAAAAACTACGTAGGTATAAGCTTTTCAACGACCCTTGAAAAAAAAAATTTAAATGTGGACAACATCACATACATTGTTCTGAACCCAAAGTAAGTTGCTAAAGCACTTGTGTTATGGAATTCAGATACAACGAAGGTACCACAAACACCCAGACCCGAGACAATGTAGAAATGTGAATTTTTACATTGACCCGACCGGGGATCGAACCCGGGACCTCAGAGCTAGCGACACCTTGAAACCGGTGCGTACGCCACTCGACCACGGTGGTCGTCAAAATTGTTTAATGAGTCTCGATTATGTCGATTTAATTATGGATAATTAATAAGTAGGTCAATAATAGCAAACGTATTTCAAAACTAAGGAAAAGAGTATGTTAAAATTTATTATTTCTAAAAAGCGTTCAAATAAAAGCTGCATGATACGTACATATATAACATCCATAAGAAAAGAGTTCGATAACAATGCCCATAGTTCATACTTAATGAATGAAATCGAGTCTGTTTTTAAACGATCTGAACCCGAATTTCCGTATTATAAAAATGAATTTAAAGAGATGAATTTTGAAAACATTTTTTTAAAAACGGACCATCGCAAAATATGCATTTTTAAGCTCCGATTGAGTATTTCAAAGGTCACAGCTTGCCATGACAATTTGGTACAAATGGTGTTTGTTGCCTCATTAAGTTAAAGTAGGCCCTTAATGAATATTCCCTGATAAATAATTCAGAGCTAACTGAACGTCGCCGATGTCTGCAGAGCGCGGCGCACGTCGCGCTCGGCGCCGCGTGCTATGTGGGCCTGTCCGTTGTACGAGACTGCCTGAACCTTACGGTGCCGCAGCTTCTCACAAGCTTATTGGAATAACTGTTGAAATCAACTGTTTTTAATCGCTATCTCTTGGGTCATTTGTTTTTTTTTGGATTAAGTACATACTCAGGACACGCAGTCAATGCAATCCCAAAAAAACAAGTGCAGGTGCTGTAATACCTGCGGAAGCACGGACCTGCGCCCCCACGTCCCTTACCGCCGCTCAAGCGTAACGCTCCTGAATCAACGGACGTCGAGGATGCTAAACAATATCAACCCTCCGCTTCCGTTGCATTCGCTTTATCCACAGAAAAGCTGTTCATATCTATCGGATCAATTCGCACCATACTGTACACTGTTCCGCTACGCTTGTGTGATTGCGTCTTTACACAATAGCACTCGTATGCAATACCCCATTCTCTTGTCAAGTCGTAAATATGCATCCAAAACCTCGCTGTCATTCAGACAAACTTTACGTTACTTGATAGTTACCATCGAAAATATAATTATTTCTGTAGGTATTATATATTAGGTACTCTATAATTTGTTTGTTATATTAGTTAAGTATATAAATAATAAATATTTACCCGATCCAAACTGTTAAAAGTCCTTCAATTTTGCACCTTATTAAGTTATAATTGGGATTGTCGGAAACACTTTTATTAGGCAGTTTTTAATATTATCAAAACTTCACTAACAGGTTTGATTCACAGAATATGGTATTAATGAACCGAACAGTCAGAAGCACAACGTAAGTATTATTTTAATTTAAAAAAGTTATACACTTCGAGAACGCAAAAGTTTGCGTTACGCGTGAGCTCGCACTTCGCGGTGGTGCGGGTGACGTGAAGCCTGAGTGCTCGTGGCGTGGTGAGCGTGGCTGTACTGGCCGTGGCGCCCGCCGCCTCCGCCGCCTGGGGGTGGGGACACGCCGCGCTCTGCTGCCCCGGCGGGCTCTCTGTGAGGCTAGGCAAAAACACCATACACGGATTTAAATATTAGAATGTGTTTATTACGTAGACGCTCTTAATATCAAGTTAATATTGTTCTAAATAATAAGTGTGTTAACTTGTACATTGTAACCAAACTCATTAAAACGAAAATTACATGGATTACTGAAAAAAAGGGGATCACAGGTTAAGCACCTCTAAGTATTACAGTTGGTTTTTTAAGTAGAATGCATCAGGTGATTGATATTTTTTTGTTATTGATGCTCATATTTATTTTGATTCTTCAGTAGGTATGTCAGAAAAATATAATCGGACAAGCATGCGACATTTTGCGATGTTGTTTTTCCCATTTACATTCATTAGGTTTAATTTTAAGAAGTTTATTTCATATTAGAAATTAAATACAAACTCGAATCGAACCTATGTCTTTAGGCTATGACGTGACCTTGTCACTTTACCAACTAAGATACAGAGACCACTGACCAAGAATTTGAATTTGTTCATTTGATCGCGGCATGTCTTTGGGTCAGCAGGTAGCACGTTGATTATTTTGCTAAAAATGTATCTACCTATTGATACCGTCGAATGAATCTGAAAAGAAAAAAACATGTGCTAAACTCACGACTTCATACATTAGAATAGAACATACACAAAAATAGTGTCATTTTTTACTATGATATATTATGTAGTATTATATTATAATAAAGTATAAATGATTGTAGCATAAATTAAATATGACGTCTAAGTGTAGCTAACATTTCTATTTTAAAATTGTATAAGTTAAATAATGGAATGCGTGGAATGAAGAAAAATTATTTTCCCGCACAACTGTCAGTTGTCACGTTCACTTCTGTCAAGAATTCGGGTAACGGGAAAATAAACACTGCTTTGCTTAGAAATGTCATTCGCCTCGTATGCATTTTGTTTTTCTTTTAGAAAAAAATAACAAATCAAATAATTGCCTCGTAGTGTACAAGTGATGTTGGATTTACGATAATTATGCCAGAAACGTAAAATAAATTAGTTACTTTATGTATGTAGCCATATTACTGAATCAACGAGGTTTGAAGCTGGAAGTGTAATAGAAATGGCCGAAACGAGTACAATGAACCCCGATAACAAAGTGGAGCAGAGCGAGAAGAAGGAAGACTTTGAAGGCATCAAGACGGAGGTGGAGGTGCTGGTGAAGCGCGAGCTGCTGGAGTGCGTGGTGTGTGCCGCGCGCAGCCGCGACTGTGTGGACATCCACTGCGCGCAGACCGCCGCCAGCGGCGCCAAGCTCAGCCAGCTGCTCAGCCGCCTGACGCGCGTCGACCTCGCCGAGCACGCCGCCTGCTCCAAGTACATGTGCAAGACCTGCTACGACCTCGTCAACGTGCTCGAGCAGGCCGAGATCGAATACAACAAGCTCAAGGAAACCTTCGAAGCCATCATCAGCAAGAACCCATTATTCGAGCAGCGAAACAACTTTGTACAGCCCATTACCTTAAATGCTGTTAAAGCTGAAGTCAGTGCTGGGAATGATGAGGACTACGTGTGCGACAACATGGATGACGATTCTGATGACGAACCTCTGGCTACACAAAGTAAAAGAAAACGACATAAAGTGGAAAAGAAAAAAAAGAAATCTACCACAAGCAAGAGGAAAGTAAAAAGTAAAGGCAACATTGACAGGTAATAGTTGCAAACACTATAGTCCACATTAAAAGTACCTGTGTTAACTATGCATGACTCCTTACTCTTGGACATGCTACTAATTATGTTGTTTTGGTTGATGAAAGAAATCCAAAAGCTGATTACTTGGTAACTTGCTGGGTGAAATTCAACCATCTGGACAAACATAAGAACCTATTAGACAAATATCTTTATCATCTTTGGTTTAAATATTTTAACATTAATAAGAGGATCTACCCTAAATTATCTAATACCTCTACCATAAATATATTGATCTGGATTCTGACTATGATTTTAGCTGGAAGTGTGATGAGTGTGGCATGAAGGACTCCACGGGTGGTGTCATAGCACTGGCAGCTCACAAGCTCACCATGCACACGGTGGAGGACCCCTCAGCCATTCTTGGGGATGTTAAGGTTGAAGTACCTCTAGAAGGGTATGTGTAATGAATATGTAATCTCATCCTTGATGAACTCACACTAGATGTCTTTGCTCTACTAATCAATGTTGTAACTTATTTTCAGTTCACAAAGTCCTTTATTCAATAATGGATTTGGCAACTGTCTTAAAACTGAACTGGATAACTTTGATGATGACAACAGTCTGGGTGCAGATGACATCACTAATGACACAAAACCTATCAAGAAGAAAGTGTTGTTGGGCAGACCGGCCAAGCTAAAGAGCGTACCGGCCCAGACCAAGAAGAAAAAGGTCAAAGTAGTGCACCAGTGTGACCAGTGCGATGCTAAATATACATCATTATGTGAGTGGTACATACAATGTGATTGTGCATACTTGTTGATGGCAATACTTGCTAATAATGATAATTATTCCATTGGCGAGCCTCACTGTTCCCTATTCAGTATTAACCATTACTTGTAATAATACTAACTGGTCCCGTGCAACTGTGACTTGCGATGCTTAGGGTTCCATATAAATCAGCACTAAAATTGGTCACACATCTAAACTTATGAATGTGCCAACTAGTTTTCATTGTTTGTTCTTATAGTGACAACAAAAATACATTATCTTGGAACACTTCAATTGTCTCAACTACATAATTTTCTGTTAAAAGTTTATGTAAGTATATTGAAAAGTGCTACATTTGGCTCTGGATTGTTTTATTAGCTGTTGTTAAAGTTAATGTTGTCAGAACACACAAAATGATAATGACTTGATTAAATTACATTACATGTTATAGTAGAATACCTATTCTATATTCAATTTCCGCACGCAAAATGCTTAATGGAATGCTCGCTTCGTGATATCAATAATTGGCCCATCATCCAAGGCTGCGACGCCGACGGAGACGTCGTTAGCAGTTGAGGCAGTATACAATTTGGTCAACATTAGTAGATCACTGGCCAATGCTACACAAACTTAATACATCCAAAGTCTCAACTTATTCAATGGTACTCCTTCTAGCTAATGAAGAAGACGTTTCAAGAGAAGTTATGTAACTGCTTAGTGACTGTGCTTTCTTGTTCTATTCCGAAACATGGGATGGTGTGAACTGTATCACAAAGGTGTGAAAATAGCTTCGTCGTAATTTTTTGACTTTGGACGCAGTCAAAACGTGTGCGATCGCAATTTTTAGCGCCAGCCACCTATAGTGAAACACCAGTAAAGAAGTTAGAACGAATCTAAATTCTGAGAGTATTGTGTTTAAAGTAATTGTAGTGTATTTGGTTGTCGTGCAGCCCGCTTGGAGCAGCATAAGCAGAAGCACGACGGCTCCAAGCCGCCCTACATCTGCGAGGTGTGCGGCGCGCACTACAAGCACAAGCGCGCCTGCGACATACACATCGCACTGCACCAAGGTAGGCAAGCCGGGCCAGCCGCCTCACACTTGCAAACATACGGTGTGACGGACACTTCTCATAGATATCTAAGTATTGTATGTTGATAAAACTTTTCGCATTAAAGCTATGTATTCTTATTGTAATCAATTCAGATCATTACGCAATTTATTTTTCGGATTAACGTACATTTTAATATATAACGTAATAGATTGGAGGTAATGGTTTATTTCAGGTATAAGCGACTGGAAGTGTGAAGAGTGCAATAAGTTGTTCCCGTCTAAGAACGCGTTACAGAGGCATAACAACATACACACCGGGAAATTAAATTATCAGGTAATTAAATATTATACTTTGTGCATACTTGGCACACATCCAGTTCTAGTCGATGCGGTTTAGTTTCGCGGTGCATACTAACGTGTGGTTCTGACTGCGCAGTGCGACCTGTGCGGCAAGTCGTTCATCCACACGTCGTCGTTCAAGATGCACAAGCTGTCGCACTCGGGCGTGAAGCCGCACTCGTGCGACGTGTGCGGGCTGGCGCTGATGACGCGCTCGCACCTGAAGCGGCACAAGCGCGTGCACAGCGGCGAGAAGCGCCACGAGTGCGGCGTGTGCGGCAAGCGCTTCTCCGAGCGCTACAACCTGGCGGCGCACGCGCGCGCGCACGACGCCGCGCCGCCGCCGCCGCCGCGCCGCCGCCTGTTCCGCTGCGCCTTCTGCGCCGAGCGCTTCGAGCGCCGCTACATGCTGGAGCGGCACTCGGCCGCCGAGCACGGCCGCACGCTGGAGCGGCCGCCGCCCACGCCGCGCAACACCATGAGCAAGCTGCTCAAGGCGCAGGCGCAGCGCCGCGAGGCCGCGCCCGCAGGTACGCCAAGCCAAGCTAACCTTGAACAAACCAACATCATGAAAAAGCTTTTTTGGCTATTTTTGAACCCACTTCAAAAGTAGGAGGTTCTCAATTTGTCAGTACTTTTTTAAGTTTGTTATACTACGCACGCCGAATGGTGATCCCTATGACAGTTCGTAAGCGCTTAACATTGTACTGACGTCCTTTCACAACAAATCCTTTAGACGTCCATTAAAAAATTGAAAAAAAAAAACATATTTGTGTACATTTGTACATTAAAAAAATTAATATTAAGAAATTATTACGTAATATTCGAAAATAATGAAAAAAAACTCAATTCAAATGTACATGGTACGTTCTGCAAAAGTTATGTCGTCTATCTGTTATCGACTAAGAAGGGACACATCGACAAACAAAATATCAATAATTTGTTGGAAATATGTAACAAATGCTTTGAGTTTGTATTTTATTTATATCAATCTGAATCTGATACAGCGTCAAGCGGATCTTCAAAATCTGAGTCTGAACTGCAGGTTTCAGTGACATTTATTAGTAACGGTTGGTCAATGATATTGTCGTATTGTACATTTCGATCCCAGTCTTGTAAGCAAATTTCGTTCTTTCGACCACTTTTTGCCAATCGTCTACTGTCACTTGAGCGCAAGCTTCTTCCAATAAAACCATCATTTTATTTGCCGTGAATGGCGGAGTTGTGTTACTTTTTTATCTAGTGTTTTATGTCCATCAATGCGCGTAATCTTTCTTTCACAATAAATAAATAAATATTGCTTATTATGTTGAATGACCTGGCTACATGACATGACATTTTCCTAAAAAACAGTATTTTATGAAATTGTTTCGCATCACTAATACCACTGTCAGTTGAAACGTCATAGGGATCATTATTCGACGTACGAACTTATACCTCACCACCTACGTAAACTAACTGTCAAATCGGTCCCATAAAATCTCATCAAGTTTGGCTCAGAAGAAATATTATGGTCTTTTGATGCTCTACAAACATATATTTAGATACTTCAAAGTTTTAATATGAATTTATTTAGTCTTTAATTTCAGAACTACTACTTTGAACCATATTCATCACAAGTTAGTTGCCGACAACGAAGCATAATATCATATTTTATATCATATGAATTGCCTACACAATAGTTTTGTAGAAAATAAAGTATAACATTTTGTGCAGAAGGGGATACAAAGGACGACCGCAGTTCAGATTCACGAACCACACCGATCACGCCGCAAAAACTTATTGCGCAATTATGTAAGTTTATGCACATTTACATAAAGTCCATAATCACCTATGGTAAGATCTTACAGTATCTTATTCCGAATTATAGTTAAACAATGAATGTATTAAATAGTGTGTGTACGTTTCTTGCAGCGACGTCCTCGTCGATAGTCCCGCAGAGCGCGTGGGGCAACGCCTATGCCGCCGACTTCCTGCGACACGACTACCCGCACTGACCACACACACACACACACTCCCGATACTAATCCCATTAAAAACAATATCAAACAATCTGCACAGGTGATACCACCTTTTTGGAAACCACGAGAAGTGGTTTTACATGTTACTATCAGAGCGCCTATCACCGACTTTTTAAGTATAGTGCTGCAGCTGTGGAAGCGAGGCAACTGTATTACCTTGAGAGGTGGTGGTAGGCATGCTGGAGTAATACAATCATACTAGCAACACCGGTAGGGTGTTATGGTTTCAATGCTCAGGCGAAATAATAATGGATAGTTTGGAAGTCTTAATTAGAACCTCCTAGCATCAGTGTACATGAGTATTGAAATCTGGGCCCCAATTCTGCCATTTACAATTCCCAATTGCATTAATGGCAATTGGATTATCTTAATCCTATTTCCATTAATTCATTGCTCATTGTAAATAGCGGTATTGTGGCCCAGAGGCTTCGCGATCACATGAGAACCTGTGTGACTGCAATGTACTTATTACATCATGTCACAGTAACATAGGATAGAATCTCAACTCAGATTATGTGATTTGTATTACGAAAGATGATAAGATAAATAATATGCAGAAGTAGGGACAATTTAAAATAACCTAAATCTTCCAGTTAGTTTGTGTCTAGCATAAAGTGTAAACCTGTAAATATTAGGAGAGCTGAAATATAGATAACATAAATATATATTATAATTATACAAATAATTGTAAAAATACTATTAGAAATACGTATTATTTAAGAAATATGTACTATAGTGTTATAATTGATATAATATTTTTATACTAAACTCATCACACCCGTGGGATAACTTTGTTTATGAGATATCGTACCTACATTGTACGTTCACCTGATTTATTTTATTTCTATTACGCATTTGTATATTATTTAATTAAATGCAGTTAATTATATAAAATAGTTTTTTTTTTCTTGTGCAAAATTACATAGGTACCGCCATCTTTGCCGCCGTCTCGTCGCCATCGAGGGGCGCAGTCTTATTAATTATAATAAGAATGTGATACGTAATTAATTAAAGTTGGAGTTAGGAAATTAGTAAAGGAGACGAGTAACTCGCACTAACTTAATTATACATTAAGTTAGAATGTCTATATTATTAATCTTGCAAAATTCATGTCAAATAATATATTTTTAAAATGATAACGCATTCTGCAAAATGACTAATGGTTTTCTACTTTTATATTGTAAAGAATATGCTGGAAACTATGAACTTGTTATGAATTAATTAGACAGTTTTGTTTTCTCTTGCACGTGATGAAACGTGCTGTTGCTGAAATAAACAAATTAATACTAGGTCGACAAATTCTCTACACGCCACTGACCTTGAAATTCTTGACAACAGACAAAAAGTTACAGAATGAAACGTTTTTGACAACTGGTGAATAAATAGCCCAGCTGACTGATCAGATGATTTATGTTGTGGACAAAACTGAAATCTTTAAAATTTTCGTGTTATAATCTTAATAAAAATTGTTTTATTACTAAGTTAACAATATGACGGATAAATATAGAGATGATGAAATAAAGATTCGTCCTGCAAAAGTGGAAGACATGTCTGCGGTGGCCGAAATGATTCAGGTTTAAATCTTATAAGTTACTTGACCGTAATTAATATTATAAAACTTACCTTACAACACCGTAACATAACTAACTTCCCTATCAGGAGCTGGCTGATTTCGAAAAAATGCCTGAAGGACCTAGAATGTCGGTAAAGGGTGAGTAATTTAAAGTAATATTTATATATAGGTACCTTCCAAGCAAGTTCAGACCAGATGTAACTTCGAAGTGCTTTTCTGTATAAAAACCTAGGATACCAATATTTTTACCATTCATAATACTGACTTAAGTATTCACAAAAGTTACAAATTTTACCATTCATCATTAAAATTCCAATAGTTCTATAAAAAAAACTTGTTTAATAAGTAAAACCTATTATATTTTAGAAGACTACTTATAGAATAATGTCAAAAATGCTGTGTATACATACAATATATATATATATATATATCCTATTACAACAAATTGCTGCACAATTAACAATGAATAAACAAAGCTATGAATATTCCCAATAATATATAAAGTTAATCTTCAAGGTGGTTTAATCCTATCTGTAGGTATTCAAATAATAATTTAATGTACTTAATATAAAATTTACCTATTACAAAATGTTTCCTAACATACAAAATTCCTGATAAGAAAAAACTAAAATACTCAGTACACAAAAGTAATCAAATAACATACATCATACATTTGTCAAGCTTAAATACATGAATATCATCAGAAGTGGCAAAAAAATACTTAACAAATTAAATTAACACTGGCTCGCTTCCTCTCTCCTAAAGCTTGCCGTGCCTGACAGGGTCCAAACTGTTATCAGTTATAACCTATTATTGTTGTTGGTGTATGTTAAAATGTGTACTGTAGAAGCAATAATGTTTTGTTATGTTTTTACAAATTTATTTATTGGATACTTTTGACTATTGAAGACCTGCAGCACGATGGGTTTGAGCGGCAGCCGCCGGCGTTCCGCTGCAAGGTGGCGGAGGTTCAGCGGGCGGGCGCGCAGCCCGTGGTGGGCTACGCGCTGTACTTCCCGACCTACTCCACGTGGGAGGGCCGCGCCATGATGCTGGAGGACCTGTATGTGCGCACCAACCAGCGCCACAAGGGGGTGGGCAAGAGACTCTTCAAGGAGGTTGCCAAGGTATATGATTTTCAGTCTGAAGTATCATCATTCCCCTTTCCCTATCTCATTTTTGTTGTTTGAAGTATGAAGGTATAAAACCTGTATGTAACCTGTTAATTAACAAATTGTGTTACTGTTTTTGGGCTCTCATCTCAAATTTAGAATAATTCTGCATGTGAAGACTTGTAATTGGCTTTTTGTCAACTATAGTTGTTTATTTATTAAGTTTTATCTTTTAAGCTGTAAGTCTTCCACAGTATAATAAATAAATAACTAGTTTGTGAAATAATTTTATATATGACATTGTGTAAATTATTAGGAGGCTTCCACAAGCGGTTGCACCCGTCTGGACTTCCATGTTCTGGAATGGAATCCTGCCCGATCCTTCTATGAGAACAAAGGTGCTGTGAACCTGACCAACAAAGAGCAGTGGTGTTACTACCGACTGGCAGGTGATGCCCTCCACAAGCTGTCCCTAGAAGCCCCCAGCAATGTTATCAAGAAGTGATATCAAAAGGAAAACACACAGTATTTGTGCTCACTTATATATTTCATAATACATATAATATACAACAGACTTCTCTTTGTACATATTTCTAGTTTATATTTATCCAAAATTTGAGACTTTAATGTGAATAGAGCCTCGCCTTATTACATTCTTATAAAAAAATCTATTGAAGTTACCAGCAGATATCAAAGCCAGAATTGCCTTATATTTGCAGTGTGACATCTGTGCAAGACTGAACCAAATTAAAATAAAAAATACATTTTGTTGTATCATTTTCTAACTACTATATACAAGTATCTATTATAAATGCCATTTAATAAATTTATTTATGTAATGAGTTTTTGTATTCTCGCTAGGTTTCCTTTTATAAAGCGACTTCAAAATAAGGAGGTTTTTAATGCTTATAAATACGTGCACATGCAACTTATGGTATGTTTATATAGATCTAAAGATATTTTTATGGGTGGAGTATTACTTTTTTAAGATAACTTGCAAATTGACAGTTTTAAACAATGGAAGTCGATGAGCAGCAACTTTCTGTTAATTACCACTATTTGAAAAAACACTACATCTTATAGCAACAGTATTGCGCTGATTTGTTTTGTGCAAAATATCAAAGAGTTTTGGTTGGATACATGATCGAAGACTGAATACTGTTTAATCTTAATTATCTACTTAGATTCTACATAGCTTTATTTACATAGCGCAGCATCGCTCTCAGACTAGCTTGATACAGCGTGAAACATAAGACACGGTTTGGTCCCGCGCTGACTGGACGGTTTGCCAGTCTGAAAGGTTCCTATTATCATTATGAATATTCTGTTCTTATGGAAACATTTCTAATTGATTAATAGAGAATCATTAGACTAGTTTTGAGATTAAAATTGTCATGGAACGTTAATATATTTAAATAGATAATACTTGCGTTACCATTTTGTCAGTCAGAATGGCAAGGTGCCCCGCAGCGCACGAGCGGGGCCTACAATGCACCGCTACTTCCCTAATACTATATAATACAACTTCGAACTTAAGAAATTACTTTTCTATCTATTGCTAAATATTTACAAAATATCGCTTGAATGGAACACAAACATTAAATCCTACAAGTATTCTTGACTAAACTGTTTACTAATGGAAGTTAAAGTGGCTATTAGTATCAATATAAATACAAATAGATTCAGACCAATAGGTCGCGCTACTTCTGCAAGTTGACGTATGTCAGGTCAGCCACGCGCACCTGAGCGGCCGGCGCGCGGCGCGCCCGGCGGCTGCGAGGCCGCGGCTCAGGCGGCGCGGTGTCGCTGCTACGTGGACGCCATGAGCTTCGCGTGCGCGGTCACGTTGCGTTGGTGCAGGAACCCGCTGGCCTCCTCCTCCTCGCCGTTGCCCAGACCGTACTGGAACACACACACACAAGTTATTATATTTTAACTAGTTACTCCTATATGATTATTGTAATAGAAGTAGCCATATAATGATGACAAAAATCCTAAATCCTTATTAAAACGTAAGATTATATGATAAGAATGATTAGGTACCTACTTCATGCGAAATGTGAATAATTTAAACTTGAACTCAAGAATTTTTGTAAGTAGTTTTTGACATTAAATATCTACTTTAAACCAAAGTGTATATGTGCAGCGTATTGGGTATTATATTTATCTGAATGTTAGCCTGTATTAGGTATTAACCTGTAGCGCGTGCAGGTAGTGCTGCTGCGAGTGGTAGTGCGGGCCGGAGTGCGGCGGGTACGACTCATAGCCATTGGCGTTGCTGGGCTCGCTCTTGATGTTGAACAGCGACGGGTTGGAGAGGAAGGGCGCGGCGGGCAGGCCGAGCGGGTACTGCGCGTGCGCGGCGTGCCCGGACTGCGCGTGCGCGTGCGCGTGCTGCGCGTGTTGCGCGTGCGCGTGCCCGTGCGGGGACGTGTCCGGGGTGGCGTGCGCCTCGCGAGCCTTGCCCGCGCCGTGCCCGCCCAGCGACTGCGCCAGCGGGAGTGGCACCTCAGGCAGGCTCTGCTTACTGTCTGTAATAGCATTAGGTTTTTTTCTTCGTAAACTGTGTTTGTCACGATTATTTATGTTGAATCAATAGCCTTGAAAAAAAGTTTCAAACTTTTAGTAACAAAAATCACGAAACTTTCATACAACTTTTAAACAATTTTCATTCCCACCATAAAAAAACCTTCTTCAAATTAAAAAGTTAGCTTACGTCCTTTTCCTGGTTCTAGACTATCTGTTTATCTAATTTAATTGAAATCGATTTGTCAGACAGACTAACTAGACAGAGATACTTTTGCATTATAAAGAGTAAGGAGTTGCACGAACTTCTTGTTGTCCGTAGTTGTTGTCCATGATTGAGTGACAGAATAATGCTTCAGGCATTAAGTCCGTAACATGGTAAATCGAATAATAATAAATTTGTAAACATTTGTTGACGCTATCGGTAGTGGGTGTTCTAACTATTGTGATACCTACCGTCCATCCCCGGAGAGTTGTGATCGTCTTTCTTGTTGGCGTCCTGCGGCGGTTTTGTTCCGTTACCGGACTTCTTCGGTTTACGTTTTCGCGTCTGAATGCCGTCTTTTCTCATGGCAAGAGGCCTGCAATGTAAGCGAAAACAAATTATATGTTATTTTAGTCCAGTTGTATTATTAAGTACAAACACCATGGTAGCGTGGCTAGCAATATCTTCTCTGGAGTACATTAAGTAGATATAAAATGTAGAGTCGGTCAAGATGATATTGATCGTCGTGACATCAGCCCGGACGCGGAGTCCTATGCTGGCACAAGCTTTAGGCTGACCTATTTTATGATGCTTCGTCATCATCATCATCATCAGCATCTCAGTCTATAGCTGTCCACTGCTGGACATAGGCCTCTCCATACGTTCTCCAGCGCTTAGGTATTTAATATAAGTAATTTGATAATGTTATCATAAACATCATTTTTTAAAGGTCTTCGTCAATCTCGAGCATTATTTTCCTGTATGCACCTATAATATGGAGAACAAGTAGACAATAATATAATTGAAGCCGAGGGCTGACGGCTGTTTGGTCGGCGCTCATGCCGCGGCTACGTACCGGTTGATGCCGTGCAGCTTGTAGTAGAGGCCGCACGCGTTGCAGACGGGCTCGCCGTCGTTGTTCCGCCGCCACAGCGTGGTGTTGCGCGAGCCGCAGTTGGTGCAGCACTGGCCGTGACGCCGCGCCGCCGACTGCACACACACACCACGTCACACAACCGACACTAAAGCGCTGGCTACTCGTCTACCGAGACCAGGACTTGATCTGTGCCTTTTACTAATAATGTATCTATTTTCCAATAATAGAATGATCCGAAGTGACAAAAATCGTACCTACGCTTTGTTAATAAGTTTCTTGCATTCCCTTCCCATATGAGTTACTTTGCTTATCGCGTGTCGATTATCCCTATATTTTCGCTATTTCTTACTGAAATGTTGTAATAAGGCACCTATTTCTTAACACGATACTTCAGCGGCCTTGTTGGTTTAATCGCCCTTGTATGTAACATGTCAAGCCTTTAACGTGTTTGTGACACTCATTAGACTAGATAGGTAATCTAAATGGCATTTCAAAGCTAAATTTTATACAGGAGATAAGAAAATATCAGCACCTGTTTAGGTGTAGCTTGTAGGTAAGGAGCGTCAAGTCCTGTTCAGGTAGCAGTTTTCATGAATACCAGCTAGTTTAGAAAATTTGATAGTAAAGGTTGTTAATTCCAGAAGAATTACTTAAAAATAAATCCAACGGGCAAGCCGCATCCAGGTACCCTCTAAGTATCTAAGCGTGCATCACAACTATGTACATGTATTAACTATAAAGAGAGCACCAAAAACCAAGGATCCAAACAACAAACAGCATCCAAGCACCTCCCATGCACATAATCGTTACAAATCCCAGCTCCCAGCAGCTCGCAGCAGGCCAGCAGCCATCTTGCCACGCATCACGCGCGCAGATACATCTATGATCATGGAGTAGCCCCACGGTCCGGCTCGCGGCGCCCGCGGGCGGGGCCGCGCTCTCATTGGCCGCCGTACCTGTCCCTATCTGCGCGCGTGTGTGCGCCGAGATAACTAGCCGACAGTCTTGTTGCCGATCGATAAAGTCCAATATGCGAGGATTCGTTAACGGTGAGGCGCGGCTCCCGAGCGCGCTATCTACTAGCGCTGGCGGGGCTATCTCTGCGCGCGGCCCGGCACTGTGCTGATTGCCGCGGTGTACAGTGACTTGCACCGTGTCAAGTGACGTCAGAGTGTAATACTGGCTGCGCAGGCGCAGCCGGCCGCTGTGTTCACAAGCATGCAATTACCGATCGATTAGTTATCTCGGTTCGAAACCCTTATCTTACTCCATCGTCAATAATGGAAGGTTGCGGTGATCGATACGTGATGTGATATTATTGGGTAGGTTTAAATTTGTAACTGTGCAAGCGGAGTGCTACAAAGCGGCGCACTCGAAGTAGGGAGCGGTAGCGTGTAGTTTCCTAACACTCGCCAAAAGCCCAAACAGTAAGGATAGTCTAGCAACGTCCGCGTGCGGTGGTCGCGGCGACCGCGGGGCGGTAGCATGCATGCACTAGTCTACACGCCACCGACTCACCTTCTTCATGCCCCTGGCCATGCCCTCCACACTCATCCATCTCTGCACGGTGCCCTCCTTATAGAAGCGGGTGAGTAGGTCTGCGTCGGCACCTGTTCGCAAACAGAGCGCGTTACTAGTGTAGGAGGGGAACACTCACCAGCCGCTTGCTGGGCTTCACGAGCGGCCGGTTGACGCCGTTGATCTTGTGGTAGAGCCCGCACGCGTTGCACAGGTAGTGGCCGGTCGCATCGCGCCGCCACAGCGGCGTGTTGTTGGCGCCGCAGTTGACGCACTCGCGCCCTTCCTCGTACATCTCCAGCACGCCATCTGTTCGCACGCTCATGTCAATGTCGCTCTAAACTTGACTAGTACCTATTGAAATCTAGAGAAACTTAAAGTAATAAGTGGTGCGGGTCCATCGACGTGCTGCTCTAGAAGGGGCAAGGTTCCTGACTATGTATGTGCTGTATGTAACATAGTATCGCATCCTGCGCGCGATCTATCGCCGCATTGAGAGTAGAGGCTGCGGTATCAACAATGTCGATTATCGCGGGTTCCCAGAAGGTGACAATAATATATAATAGCTGTAACGGAGATTGAGGGGTTCTAAAGCAATTTAGAAGAATGATAATCTAACAATAAATTATGAATTATTATTTAATCTGTGTTCTCCACGTAGATAACATGCTAGCAGGAATGTCCTGCTGGCGGTTTATTTAGGCGCTGACAAGTACTTAATTAGGCATTAGGTCAAATTTCGCCGTTATCACTATCCTGTGATAACAGACCATCATCTGTTCACTCAGTAAATCCATTAATTTAAAGTCATATCGAGCTAATTTAAGTCAAATAATTGGACAAAATATCAGCACTCACCTAACTCTACCAATTTATAAAAGTTTAATCAATTTTAATTTTCTCCAACGGATGTGAAGGCTTCATTTTAGAATTATTACGATGGCATTTAAATGAGGACACAACTCGTTTCACTTCATTAATTGTTTACGAGTACAATGAATAGGAATCCTTCATTATCTATGTAGGTAGTAGCATCTATCCATCGTAGTGTTCAAGGTTTACAGCCAGCCTTATATATGTTAATATGTAGGATCAATGTTAGTAGGTCAACAATAAAACAGGATACTTATACTGGGTATATAAGTAAGAGCGGTTTGTGTGTTACCAGGGCCCCGATTCTGCTATTCTACAATGGCCGATGAATGAATGATGAATGGCAATTGGATTAAATTTGAAATTATTCATATTCTCTTAAATATTTTGCTATTTCAATAATTGGATCTTAATTGTATTGACCTTGAGTGTACCGTCCCGTACTGAATTTCCAATTATTGTGTAGAAAAATTCTTAAGAGAATACGAAAATTGTAATTTTAAGCCAAATTTCATTCATTCATAGGCCGTTGCCGCGTTGTAAATATATTGGGGCCCTGGAAACCCAAAGAAATGGGAATATACTGACTGTGGAGGATGCGAGTGCTCGCTGTCGTACTACAGACCAGTCAGCATATAAGCTTTGTGTTAGAGCACGTTTTTGTGAGACTCCAATCAGGAGTTAATTACGAAAGCGACTAATAGCAAAGAGTTATACATAAGTACATGATATGGAGGCCTAATTATATATGTATCGAGGCAGACAACTGTAATACTCCAAAATCTCAGCGACTATGTTAATCATAGTGATTTACTGCAATTTTATGGAATTCTAACTAGAATTAAAGAAAGCTGGTGGTCGACGAGATACTTTTAATTTTAAGTGTCTACTAAAGTATGTTATCAATCTAGTTAAGATAGGAGTGACGAGGACTGAGAATATATTTATCATTATTCACACACCGGTCACAGGTATATGAATTAAATGTCGGCTTATATATTCTCATGTAGCGTCTTTACATAACCATTTACATTGGTGGAGATCGTTGTTTAATGACCGTGTGAGCTATATGGATACGTGTTAGTAAGTAGGTAAATAGTATTTAGACTACTATATATTTTCAAGATAATGCTAAATTGTTTAACAAATACGAATAAAGGATTAATGCTGAGAATATTAGTTAACAAGAGCATGAGTAAGCGCGTTATCTGCGTCCCGGTGACGTCAGCCTCTCAATGTTATTGTCATCTGTGATGCACAATACTGATTGCGGTTACTGAATGTATCATCAATAACTGACTTATTTAGATCGATACTTAATTGTTGAAATACATAAAGCGATATATTTTTAAAGTTTTGTATTACTTTGTGAATTAAATCGCTTAGGTAGCCAGATATCCAGACCTGGATAATGTCTCCTACAGCGTTGTTTTAAATAGGGCGTTGTTTAATAAATGATTGACAAACCAAATTTAGTTTTATGTTGATACCCGGTCTACATTCTTATAGAAAAACTTCTCAGACAAATATATTGTGAATCAGACTGGTAATCGTAAATAATAAACATTGGAGTGAGGGAGATCGCTATACTTTAATCATGTTTTCCCGCTCTTGGCTCTACGGTCAAATAAGTTTTCCTTAAATGTCAACGAATTATCCTCAATACAAGTAAGGTAGTTGTACAACTGTTATAAAAAAAAATAGGTAGTTACTCGCCTAAATACTTGGAAGGATGACACACAATTAGGTAGATTACGCTACTGATCGCGCGATGGAGAACAGTTATGTATTTATAATGATTTATTTATCAAACAGATAAATGTATCTATTGAATTAATTACTGCGTAGATATCCAGACAATTATAGAAGCAATATATTAGTTATTATATGGTCGGTAGTATAATTCTATTAATGTTTATGATAAGATATTCAGCAGCTATATTAGTGGCGTATTCGCAAGTTCATTCAGTGTGATACTGTATCAGCGGCTCTCGCTCGATCGCCGATGTCTCGCTACCTTATCGCAATGTGCGCAGACGTAGCTATCTGCACAATAACAATAACACACGACAGATAAATCACGAACACTCATCTAAAAGTGAAATTGTACAATCTTGTAATAACAAACAGATATAGTTAGCTGGGATTAGTGAGGTCGTGAGCCAGATACACAAGTATACATGGTAGGGTGACGCTGATAAGAGCTTGTCATTGTTCAATTATAAAACAATAAATATATTTCGCGCGTTACCGGCCAGTTATGAGTAGATATTTTCATGAATTAGTGTAGAATCAACAAAGTTCTTATAAAAATTATGTGCTACATTAAAAAAATTGTAATAAGGTATGTTACCGTATGCGGTGGGTCGCTGCAGGGCGTCGTAGGGCGCGCACCACGAGCCCATCACCATGTTCTGTGAGTACAGGCCGCCCGCCACCGAGCCTACGCCGCTCACGCCGCCGCCGCCCGCTGCACACACACACACACCTTACATATACATCAACAACAACAGTGACCACAGAGGACACCTGAACATATCGGTACATGTCCTCCAACCCATACGCCGTACAACTTGTCGGGTTCATGTGAATTGGTGAAAATAATGGGTACCTAATAAACATGAATACTTTTTTTAAAATAACATAAAGCTTTAATAGATTTAGGGCCTGTTCAATTACTTGGCTGATTTTTCCATACAAAGAGTGTCAAATGTTTCAATTTATCTGCCAGATAGCGGCTGATGAGTGATTGTGAGATTTGCGCTTAATTTTTTTGAAATCATTACTTTTGAAATGCAATTTTTGAAACTCTTTATGAAACAAAAGAATGAAAATACTACAAAGCTTATCGTCAATGATAAAATAAATGAATACGAAACAGTAATAGATAGTTACTTCCCAACAGTTACAAATATATAGCGTTTCAATATTCCTTATTTAGCAATATTCGATATAGATAATGTTATCAACAAAAACAAATTGAATACCGACAGACTGGTTCTGATAGTCAAAATTCAATCTACATCAATGCTTGCTAACTGTGTACGGGCCCGGGGTACCGAGAGCCAGTGGCAGCTGTTAGTTAACTTAGACTGAGCAATAGATAGCGGTAGATAGGAGTCGGATGACGGACCTGCAAGCAGCGCCATGTTGTGCAACCAGCTCGCGGGCAGTTGTAGCGCGTCCATGTCCAGGCTCAGGTGCTTCGGTACGCAATGAACAAAGAGTGTCCCACAGAGTGCACTTGTCGGCGAGGTAATTAGCTAGTAGCGTAGTGGTGCGACCCGCGCGGTCAGAGGTCGCAGCCCGGACTGACCGCGGCAGCGCGCGCGCCGCACTCGCTCGCGCTTATCGCTTCTGATTCATAACACAGCCTTCTGCTTAACTTAGCGCAATTCCCTAACTATAGGGCTTACTTCACGTTGCCACACTACTTATTGGGTGACAAAGAGTATTTTAATTGTTTTATTAGGACCAATTTAGTTGATGCATAATCCCATCATACATTATAACTGGCCAGATGATTGGGTCTCTACTTAAAAGATATGAACACGGAACAGACCCGAACAGTAGTAGAACGTAGACCGGCTGATTTGAACCTGAACCTTTGTTATTGACCCATCTGAAGTTGAAATCTTTTTGTTAACCGTTGTTAATTCGAGCTCGTTTTTTATAATTAAGACCCTTAAATTATTTTTACTTGAGGCCCTCGACACCGTTTTGATTACGAGGTGAAATGTGTCGGTGGCCCACTGTGAGAAAAAGATCGAATGTTTGTATTACGCTACTGCTCATCGCCGTCACTGTATTTTATTTCTTTGATTTAAACAACAACAAGTAGGTACACGTTGTATTATCCTGCTGAAGGGAAAAATCATATCTATTGGCGGCCATAGGGAATTAGCGCATGATAATGAATCACTGTGGTTAGTAACTTCGCGCAAACACTGATTGGTCGCGACGCACGCACGCGCGGGACGCCTCTACACCAAGAGCCGAGCAGGATAATCTTCACGGTTTGTGACGAATGGAGTTGAACTAATATATT
Source organism: Trichoplusia ni (assembly GCF_003590095.1). Taxonomy (NCBI): domain Eukaryota; kingdom Metazoa; phylum Arthropoda; class Insecta; order Lepidoptera; family Noctuidae; genus Trichoplusia; species Trichoplusia ni. The sequence continues at coordinate 11,555,837 of NC_039481.1, forward strand.
GATACTTGTGGGCCACGAGACTTTAGTCAATTTGAAAGCGTACTGTTACGTATAGGTATGATAAAAGATCATTTATTTCACCGAGAGCCTGGCTCCAGCCGCGATAAGATACCCGAGTTACAATTATGTTAAATATATTAGTGATAATAAAACTATCTGACAATGGCCGCCGTTATCGACGAATACTTTGTAATTACCATTTTATCTTTGTTCATATTTAGTTCATTAAATCGTTAAGCAATTCTCATATCATTGTTTTTTTGTGGTCTATTGGATTTCTTGAAATGTAGAGTTATGTCTTCATCGTAGGCTATCTAGTCCAAGTGCAAGGCACTGTACGAAAGGTTTTTTAGTACATTATCATTACAATTTCTAAATGGAATGTCGTCATAGCACTACAGGCTAGCTCATGCCCCGATCATTGCCCTGCCCGCTCTCGCGGTACTTCTGTGTTGGGGTAAACCCCATCTTGCCAGAGTTAATCCTGTCGGTCCACGCGTTAATCATCAAGGGTCTTTATTAACGGTAACAATAACAGTTAATTATTACTGATACGGAATAATTTGTAGCTATAACTTTGTTTGACTTTGGATTTATTTTTACACTATCAACGGAATGTGGTTAATTACCTAGGTACTTGATTTTATATTTACCTGATAGCTGCAGAGGTAACTATTTTAAACCCTCGACTCAGGCTTCATTCATGATAGTTTTATTTTTACCGCATCGGCACAATATTTTATGTTCATTTCTATAAATAATAGACGCGAGGACGTTGAGGTTTTTGTCACGCGTAGCCTGGTTCAGACTGTTCATTCAAATCATTGAATTTTTCCTAGAAGTTATGACAAGGAAAAAGATTCCATAAACAATACGTTTAATAATACATGTCGCGTGTATTTTTCCAAAATGATAAGTTGGTGTTTCTTCGATATTCATAATAATAGAATTCTCCGAGAAAAGCTTTGCTCATTCATTTTATGTCGCGTCTTTTTACTGGTCTACATATCTAGGTTGGTGTGTTGACGAGGGTCTCTCTGCAGATATCAGCGCATAGACAATGCCAGTGATAGCCGTCTATGGACATGGCCGCGCCGCCACCTGACTCATCATAGTTTACATCAAGCTATTTATAAACACGCGCTTATCAGTGCATCACATGCCTGTGCCTGAGGCTTCGTTTATTAATTTCTAGTATTTAACACTCGTTATTAATCTCGAGTACTGAGTATTCATGTAGCGTCTTAAATTATTTATACTTCTCAAGCTTTTGTAGTACAATCATCTTCAGAAGTCAGCGTTCCAGTATTAACAAAATAATCCCCTTTGGTTCCATCCCTGAAAGACTCTATTGCTCTAGGTAAGTCTTCATTGTGAATGCGGCGTGTTGGATGACGTCAGGGTAAGTGGTTTCCTGAGTATTTAGCTTACCGTATGTGTCGTGGTGCGTGGGGTGGTGGTGGTGCCAGACGTTCTGGTGCGGTGCGAAGTGTGCGGCGTACTGCTGCAGGCGGCCGCCGCCCGCCACATAGCCCAGCCCGTAGCCGTCGGCGCAGTCGCCGCCGCTGTAGCCCGCGCCCGCGCCGCCGCTGCCGCCGAACATCGCGCACTCTGCGGCTCTCAGCGATAGCGCATCACACGGGGACACCTGACACACAACAACATACACTCTTAGGATTGCAGTCTAATTACCTTATACTAATTATAAGAATATTGCTACAAGTTGTTTAAATATGGGCTATGGTGAAGGTAATGTAATACCTAATCACAACCAATTAGAGAGGCCAATGTTATAAATGGTGAAATTAGCAAAACTTTCTTTACCTAACGATATGCAATAGAAAGCCTTACCCAAAAAACCAACTTCATTAGCTGATCATGCTAGTAGGTAAATAACTTAAGTTAGAAACTGAAAATTATAATTATATGTAGTTAAAGATTTCTAATCCATGGTAGATTATAAATGAGGAAAACATGGTGAGTCCTAGTTATATCTCATGAGTAAACCGTCCCGTGGAGAATACAATGCGATGGTAATAACAACAACATGGTGATGACGTCACGCGCGGTATCGCTCGCGCTGACGTTGAGGCTTTTGTTATTCACTCCCGAGTCTAGGAAAACGATCCAAATAGGTCGCGTATCGGCACTTTCCTGTCCTTAGTCAAACCCTATCGAAGAGAAAACAATGCTTTTATTATAAGAAATCGTTAAAGAATAACTTAGAAACTTTTTGGTAGATCTTTTTAATACGGTATTTGATCTTCGATGTTAAGTTTTAATGAGAAAATACCACAACAAGCCTACTAGTATTTGATTTACTTATTTATTAGCATGAAAACGAAAACCTACATAACCTAAAGTGATACAAAATAATGCATTTTTTTTATTCTGCGTCGACAGGACTCCTCAGAAGTCAGACAGTGGATAATTAATAATGAGAAATGAATCTCCATAAACAACCACCAGACCTGGAAACCTCTTAGCTCATTATTAATTGAAGCATCAAAAAACAAGTAAAAAATAAAAGCTGACCGAAGGGATCCGATCATATGATGTCACGGAGTCTGTAGTAACCTTACCGAAGACGCGAATTCTTAACTTCATACATATTAGGCGGTATATTATGTAAAACCTAAGATTTATTAAATGTGGTGAAACTCCGAATCTTTCATAATCATCGCATATCTTGAGTTAGAACATACTTTCAATCTTTTCTGGCGTCTATTCCGCTTTACCTGAGTAAACAATATCTAATTAACATTTTGTCGACAAAATACAGTGATATGACATCCGCCGGTAGCTTGACTTCGAGCGTTCATTGTCACAGTTCTCACCTTACAGTAATGCGTGAGTACTTATTTCTATTATAATATTCATTTCATCAATGTATAAAAATGTCCCTCGTAAAGCATGGAATATATTTTGATGGTATAAAGTCAGCTGATTTTCATACCTCGTCGTCGTGCATTCGATGATTTACCAGCAAATCCTAAGATTAACCAATGTTTGAAATCTTACAGTAACATATATTATAAGGTAATGGCTCATAAGTGCAAAGTTTGTGTCATTGATAAGCTCTTATGTCTTGTAGGGTATGGGTACCACTGAAGACCGTTATTACGTGACGTGAAGAACCTAAAGTAGGTGATGTTCAGCTGTTATTTACGAAATTGTAACTTCCTCCCGAATACTGGCACATGCGGGCACTATTGTACTGTAGCTGTCAGAATAAACATACATTCACCTCGTATACGTGAAAATTGTGTCATGTACCAGTTTCATTGAAATATGAAACGTTTTTCAAGGGTAGACGAGATAAGCTATAACTTTCGAGTCTTTTTGTCAATTTTACTCTACAAGCGCATTTAACAAAGTAAGTCTCTGATCGAAAAAATGTGACGCAGAAGCCTCTAGCAGAAGGTAGTAGTGAAGTGACACGATGACGGTACCCGCTCGAAGCTATCGACGCAGTTTGAGGCTCGATACCGCGCTATATGATACGAGCTATCGACGCACGATTGCTGCGCCTCTATCGCCGCGCGCATGCGCAACTACTGATACGACACGAACTGTTAACAACAACAATTACCTGTCAGCAACATGGGTGTCAAGCTAAATTAACATTTACGTCGATACAAGTAGAGTTTTAATTACTTTTTTTGTTGTTTATCAGAAGGATGGTCTTGTCACGGTGACTTCGTTACCTAATATCTTTATATTGAAACTGTATCGTTGCGACAAAATGTGTGTCAGTAATGACAATAGTTTGTAATTAACGATCACTTACAAAACTCTTCGATTAACCATGTACACGTGACGCGTGTCACAAGCGCAAGAATACGCGGAAAATATACGTATAGAGCAAGCCCAAACCGTGGGACGATACGTGATGTTAGTAAATACTTCTTACCTAACGTTTGTTGGGGAATTCAGATCATTGTTTGCGGTAATGACTTTAATTCCGATAAAATAAGTAGTAAATAAGGGCACTCCCGAACATTTTAAACTCACCAGAGAAGGTTTCGCTAAGTATCTTGTTTATAAAAATACCTTAAGAAAGACAGATATTCATTTTGAAGGTATTTTTCCGTTTAATTTAGAGTTATACTGGACTCATGGCAAACATTTCGAGCAGGAGCTGAACTCTCGTTTCTCACAAACTTTTATCCGTTTAAACTAATAGTTATGTAACGGTAACTATTGTTTTCTATACATTCGTTTTTAAATATTCACAAAATCATCTTAAAACGAATTTTGGGCTGATTGAAAGTTACTTAATCAAGGCTGTACTGCAAGACTGTACTATCATGTGTTACGCGTGGCGTAGGGTAAGTCTTGGAACTCTACAAAATGTTCAGCTTATTATGCGCAGGAATTTTACGTTAGGCATTCGTTTTATGGTATTGCACACATAGTATCGTATAGTGTATATAGTATACAGTGTACGCAGGTCCGCGTACCGCCGGCTGTCGTTATAATACCAGTTGCCGTATCATTAGGGTGTAGCTACACGAGCGCGGCGCAATAAAGTCCCAGACATACGAGTGCGTTAACATTGTTCTCTAAAAATCATAAGAACACTCCGCGATGGGTTTTGCGTGTTAAGGACGAGAAGCTGGCGTCGGTCTGTCGTTACACTAGTCAGGCGCAAGCAGAAGGTCTAGGCACTTTATTGCGAAGTAGTATATTAAGATGGAAAGAGAATTAAATAACCTTATCGAAATACAAATACATTTACCTATGTTATAGTAAGAAACATCTTAAGTATATAGACATCGAAGTCCTAAGTTTTGGATGGCACGTCGTCGTGGGCTGGTAGAAGTGTGCCTTCTGTAACCATGTAGTTCTGCATACAATTAGTTGTATGTGGGGCGGCGCGCCGCGCCCGAGTCCGGGATGGATCATATTTTATCAGTTTATGCGGCGCGATCCTCGTAACAAATACTATCTGATCTGCACTCTTGGGAGGATGCCATCCTTGTACTTTCAGTTTTAAGTAAGTTCCAAGACTTTTAAAGTGTCCGTACAAAGGAGTAAATAAGTACCTAGATATTAGGGGAATAATGCGGTTAGTAAAGAGACAAACCTATTGGCTTTTAAAACTAATAAGTAGTTTGTATGACAAATAGGAGATTTTTATACAAGACGCCGAAGAGGTTTGCTGATGTGGTGTAAAGCTACATAAACAATGAACTGAGCCTTTAACAATGATGTTGTATCCTCTTGAGACATGTTTAAGTACAAGCCGCTGTACAACCATCTAATACATTTACAAAGGCATTCAGATAGCTGCATGCGTGAACTATTTATACTTTAGTAGTTGTAGAGTGCATTCCGCAACACTGCAATAAGGAGTAGAGATCAGTGACCGACCTCAGCACCAGGCAGCGCCAGCCCCCAGAGTGTTGTGCAACATAGAGCCAGTACACACTCCTTAGCCAGTACACACTCCTTCCTGGAGGGATGCTCCCAATGCTGATGGATCGAGTCAGTCATATGATGAACTCTATGTAGTAACTAATTGCTAGAGTTGTGTTTTTTATGTTGGTATCCATGTCTCGCGTCATATTCCTCTCGAGTTTGACAAATGGTTAGTAATTAACGGCTGGTTATATTTGGGGCGACACACATGTCAGCTCGGGTTCCGTAAATTAGTTGCATTAGCTGCGCCGGCGCAGATTTATGCGCGGCACGGTGGAGCGGTGCCGGTATCGACGCCCGTGCAATTTATAGCGGTCGCCGGCAATTAGGCGCACCGCACACCGACTGGCTCGGAGCTCCTAAGTACCCCGGAGTATTTAGGTACAGCTGATTATGTGTTTGAGTGCATTCCAGCTTGTTATAACAGACTCCTCGTATTGTGGCTCGCTACTCAATCCTCGTAAGCAAAATTAATTGTATTTTTCCTCTATTTTTTCAATTAATAGGGTACAAAGATTATAACTGTCCCGTAGTTTGATGTACATTGGCTACACATTATATAGTAAGGTATATTTTAAAAGGGCCGAATGTTTTCGGTTAGGCGTCGCTGGACGAGTATTTATGTGTTAATCCCGTGTTAGTGTTGTCGTGTCATGTCGCGACGCCCGGCGGACATAAACTGTGCGTACACGATGCAGCAGCCGCCCACCTCCGCCGCGGCATTCCACACATACTGCTGACACTCACGGCACACACCACAACACGTACTGCGAACACTTACATTCTAATACCACTTACGACTCTGTGTAAAAATTAAAAATATTTCTATGTTTAATACTCTATCTTTTGTTGCTTTATTTGTTATTTTGACGATTCTGTAGTTGTTGACGACCAGTTACTTTCTTAATTTAAATTTTTTCAACTTATTGCATTATTCTTTGTTAATTACAGTAAGTAGGATTTCTTACAGTTTATAGTAGTCTATTTTTTAGTAAGTTAAGTGATACGATACGATATATGAATTACGTTAGTTTTTCCTATTAAGGTCTCATACAGCTATAGGGAAGATAAACAGAATTTAAACTATAGTTTGGTATCGGTACTTCCCAGAACTGGCTTCAGTAAACAGGTATGATTGTGAAAACAGGAGGATAATAGTTAATCCAGTCACTTCCCCGTCGTCTCCCGCGCGCCGGTGTGTGTGTGTGTGTGTGTGTGTGCGTGTGTCGCGCAGGTGGTGCGGCGACGTGCAGGTCACCCCTTGCCGAGTATGCGGCGCATGTGAACCTGAGCGTTATGGCGGCGCATGCGCACGTGTCGACAGGAATGTTCCCTGATTTACAAGCTCGCTCCTAAATCACCCAGCTTTGGAAGTCCCTCAACACATTAGTTTGATGTATCGCGCAGTCATTACGTTCAAAACTGCTTTCATTTTGTTTTGTTTCAATAATAAAGATCTCGGTTTGTAAAGTAAGCAACCTTGTTTCACATTTGGAACTGGACAACTCATTAAATAAAACTTTTTTTTTGCCTTTCGCCTGAACGTCGTACATCGTTTTTCCACAAGACATGCAAATGTAAGGAAAAGCACTTCACCTTTGCTTATAGAAGTACCAAAGACATAATTCATATGATACGTGTCCCTTGGACCTTGTTAGAAAAGAAAAGTGGCGCGGTATCACTCAAGAGTCGTTAAATAGTTCACACACAGGTGCGAGACTCAAACAACACGAGTAGCTAATAGGTAAATTAATATTGTAATTAATGTCTTGATAAACTAAATACACTGATGGCGATACCTTGCAGATTGTTATGATGTATTCGGTGGATAGCGGCCGCCGTGTACCGACCTCGTACTTGTAGCTGTCAGGTCCCGGCGCGTGTACTCATTAGTTCTTAATTACTCCTTAAGCATCGTCTTGCGACGTGCATCATAGATATGGATAAACCTCCGCTAGAGCTAATGCCCTTGAACATTGCTGCGAGTGTACCTTGCTAAACTAATTATAATTATGGAGATGTTTCGATATTGTAACTTGTTTCCATACGTATAAGGTTGTAATTGGCACAGGCTCGCGGCGGGCAGCACCGGCCAGCGCGGCTGATTTACGCGTTACATTAGCGCTGGCCGCGCGCCGCCCGCGCCGCGCCGGACGGACGGCCGCGCGCTATATTCGCGTCGATTTATTGCCGACTCTGAAAAATTATGCATCGAATTTATATTGCGATTTCCCGCGGGCCGGCCGCGGCGGAGGGCGTGTGGGGCGGTGCCGCGCGGACACTATTATCACGGTGCTACATTACTGAGTCCCGAGCGCGCGGCCTCAGCCACGACATCACTAACTGAAGCTTGCTTATACTTGGCACTGGGCTCTACTCCTTAAAGAGTACTACCCGGTAAGGTCAATTGAAGGTAAATATGTATATTTCATTGTTAACTTTCTGAACCTCACGACAGATAATTGTTTAATATCAATTTCGTTTGCTTCTCTATCTCTAGCAGAGAGTGCTGTTGGCCACCATTCGTTTTGTATGGAACTTTTTATTGGCTTCAATCATCTTTCGGTTCGCAAACGAACACTCTCAGTCTCTTTGTATGAAAAAGAAATCATTACGTTGCAATCGTTTAATGACTAGTTTTAATTCATCAATAACCACGCGTGGACATAAAAAAGGTACGTAACGTAAGTAGCTAAGTAAATAAAACTTTATGAAATTTTCTATGATAGCTAATCTGTTTGTACGTTCCTATTTTAATCATACGTTTATGAAGACTGAAATTCAGCCAAAAATAACTTGTTTTATTATATTTGAATAATCCATTAGAACGCATTTGTTAAGGTCAGCGTGGAGAGCAGATAACAACACTATATTGGGCGGCGCGGCGCGGGGTGCGGGGTGGTGAGGGCGCTCCGGAGAGCACACGAAACTGAGGCGAGAGCTAGCTCATCCGTACTAGTGATGACCAGGTGGTCCTAGCGACGAGACCTGAACATACATTATGAATTGCAGGAGACACAATACTTTATTTGGAGTGAAGATGCAGTGTACTGCTTGAAGAGGCATTCTTACATGAGTTGAAAGTTAAAAAGGAAGCCAAAAACTTATTTTACCGTTATTTACTTTTCAGCGAAACAAGTTCTTTGTGAAAGAAGTCTGTAACCAATTGTTAATCAAGTACAGTATGAGTGTCACAACAGAGGAGTGTCGCTATGGCTGCAGATATTGAGATGTAGCGGTCCCAGATAAGCAGGCTCGCGGCTCTGGCGGCGGCGTGTTATCTGTATCTGAACATCAAGCGCATCGCGATGTGGAGCGAGTCTGGTTGATGTCCGACCTAGGCCAACCGGCGCTACTGCACGCTTATAGAAGCACTTGAGCCGTCTGGCGCCACCGCCGCGCCACCGCCGCGCCGCCGCCGCACCGCGCTCGCCCCGCGCCCGCTCCGCATCGCACTCGATAATCAATCGCTGTTCATTACTGAGCTATTAGCCGCGTCCTACCGCGTCTATTACGCGCACCATCTGCCACGCTTATTTGTGTAACTGTGAATGCATTTGTCTATTTTTGTTTGATGTATCAGAAAGCAATTTATACTCTAATGCGTTATTGTTTTGATCTCTGACGTGAAGTAGTTCGGTGTTTGAAACAGACGCGCCGCGCACTGCTACACTCACACAACCTTGTTGCCTATCTTACACGTTAAGAGTTCTTAATAATATCTCGCAAGTCGCAGTATATCTTTAAATTTGTAAAATAAGTTGACTTATTAATTTTTGTCTGCCTAAGATATATGTATATATGATTATATGTATTAGCTATGAGAGACACGACCACACGGCTTAATTGCGTAATCTAGCAAATAAGTGTAACTGCAACATCTTACCTTTTGTAGAAACAGCCACGATCAAAAGTATGTTTTGGCAGAACAAAATCTTTAAATAAAATTCTCCTGTCACATTCGTAATTTCCAACCTGCTCTGTACCGGCTTGATTGATCTTAAAGAAAATTATTCATATTAAGTAGGTCTGTGAATCGGCTACTGTTTTATTTTCATACACCTTAATGAAAGGGTTGTGCACAAAGTGTTCTTATTTTTTATTAGCCTCTATTTACTCTACATTTTTTATTATTCTCCTCATTCCATCCGTGATGCCATTACTGGGCAAAGCGGGTTCTGCACGCTCTTCATCTAAAGCCTTTAACATTTTGCGACTTTTCGTTACACCAGTTTCGCCCGGGACTACCTCAGTGGGTCACGATCCTTAAGCCAGGCTGTATTCGCGAGACATGACCAAGCCACTCTTATTCAGCTTAGCTGTTTTTAGTTAGGCATTCGTTCTTTGAGCAATGGAGAGGAGTGTGGCGTTTGTTGGCAATCTTGTATTCATTTGTAGCGAAAGTTGTAAATTATGCACGGAAAGCTCCATGATTAGAAGTTGAGGTTAGGAAACCAGTACAAGGACGTCGGATTCTACACGTGTTTGAGTGTCGTCACGCGGACTTCACGGCATCCCACTAACGGTTGCGCTGGAGTACGGGACAAGTGTAGCAGACACAGACACCGCCGCAGCGAGCGCGGGGCGGCGCTTGATGTGCGGCTCGGGGTCGCGGTTCCCACACATGTGGCCTCGAGTGGCCGCACCTGCACGCACTCGAGCACTACTCGCACATCTTTTTACAAACTCTGTAAAAAACCTTCGTTCCGCGAAACATGTGCAAAACCCTGCAGCGGCCGGGGACACCGCACTTGACTCTAGTATTCCCAGCCAGTGCAGCCAGGTAGATACTAGGCCCGGTATCTGCCAATATGGAGAACGACTCTAGTACCCAATTATTAGTGACAAGTTTCGTTTTACACTCTAAACCTGACTGGACTCCAACATCTTGGTGTGATCTCGCTTCAGGCTACAAAGAGAGACAATTTGTGAGCCTCTACTCTAATTGATTGTCTCATGATAAACGTAGTTTTTCTTAACTCTGTTTGTGCTTTTCTGCACTCATGTGTCACTCACAAGTTTGTGAAGGTGCAAGCTTTTAGTTTTTTTGATGTTTGTAATTTTTTTTTTGTTGTAAAGGTAGATACTTTCCGATAGACTTTGAATTATACATGTAAGTACATTGTAAATTTGTTTCCGTAGGGTACGAATGTCTGTAGCTACCGTTAACTTCAAGCGTTGCAGAACGTGATTGTAAATAATTAGAACAACATACACTTACCAGTTACCAACTTATCAGACATTCGCAGGAATGTCTCGAAATTTACGCCGTCATTGTGCAATTGGGGAGGCCTATGTCCAGCAGTGGACAAATATGGCCTGATTATGATGGATATGGATGAAACGAGCTCCAAATGCAATAAGCGCAGTTGTTTCACGCAATGTCTTAGACTTTCGAAGAGATTTACACAAATAGAGGCATAATTTGTAATCGCAGTCAGATATCCACATCACTGGGTACAGCCCAGTCGTCGCATTCCCTACGTATCGAATAGGAACCAATTTCGGAACGAGGTGCACCAAATAATTAGGAGCGCATTATCTATTGACACCCGCTTATCTGCACATCGGGGCCTCGTGATACAGCCATTAATATTTGGTGGCAAAAAGTGCGGCGGCGCGTGCGCAGCCTTGTCGTCATTAGCGACATCTGCCGGGGTTGCGAGGCGGCTGGTGCGGGAGGGGGAGCATCCCTCGCGGAGATTAGATAACGTACTGAAATATAGCGCCGGCGCATGCGGGCGGCGCCGGGGCTGTCACATAGTGCTAAGTCTACTAAACACTTCGTTTAATTGACGACTGCCGCTTTTATTGATTTTATCGCGCCTCCTGTTAATGACACATAGCCTAATAAGTTAAGGTTAACTTTGTATTCCTCTTGTGTCTACAAGTCAGATTTTCCATTTTTGGGTTCCGTACCCAAATCGCAAAAGATAACCTCTTGATGAGGTTCTTAAAATTTCTATGTCCGTCCGCCACAACCACGTTTTCCGAAACTATAATATTTTTGCTGTTGAAATTTATTAAAATGAATATTCTATGAACCGCATTAAGATTTGTACACAAAAATAGAAAAAAACTATATTAAATTTGGGTTCCCAATATTTAGAACCGAAACTCATGTTTTTCATCAAATCCTTATGCTTTAGGACACAAAGACATTATCTATGAACAGGTATATTAAAAGTAGGTAAATGAGGTTTCAGTTAGAATAGAATAGAAAAAGATCCAGTAAGAAGTTTTTTTAATACATCATAAAACGTAAATAGTTACGTACTTGCTGTTACGGAACGTTCATCGGCGAGTCCGACTCGAACTTAGCCGATTTTCTTTTTACGATATTTATAATTTAGTGACCTGGACCTCTTATAATGAATTTGACATTGAAGAGCTACATAGGTGTTAAGCCATCGCGAGAAAGGAGCATTTAACCTTCTAAGAATTATAAATGATCAAGGAATCAGTAAACAGTTACAAAATGTTCGTGTGACGGACAGCGAGGCGTTACGCGTCGGGCGTGGTAGGGAGAGCAGCACAGCCTCGCCTCTACCTCATGCTAATTTATTAGGTTTATTTGAAGTCCATCCGTGACATTTACGAGAGGACGCGTTATAATTAAAACACCGCTTATAATAAGGCTGAGGTTGTTTATATTCGTACGATCTAATTGTTTTCAAGTGCAGTGGTCAGTGAGTGGTTTACGAGCGCTCGTCATGACTCGCCTAATTGTAGTTTTTGTGTGTTCACACGACGCGCCGCCGACGCGCATAAAACTCTCGTAAAAACGTTGAACACTCATACCTACACTGTGCAGCGCTGTAGTCACTACCGAGTGCTACTATTATTTAAACTAATTAAAAATTGTAAGATTTAATGGTGACGTGTGGCTTGATTTAGTGTCCGACGCGGGCTCAAATTAATTAAAGTGCCTCACGTTCCCAAAGATGATAAGCGCGCCCTCGGTTACGCGCGGCGCCTGCGCATGTTACCCGCAGGAGTATTACTATAAAGGCGGTCCCAATGTGTCGGCGTACGAGTTAACCTAACATAATATCTCATTAAATTCTTGATTTACGTGATAAAGTGCGCACTTCACCTGCCGCATTTTTAAAGACCTTATAACTCATCGCTATAGTGATATATTACGGAGCTATATGTACTGTTTGGTTATCATAATATGTACTTACAGAAGTGTTTGTCTCACTGTGTGGCTTTCCTGAATGCTGCGTTCGTGAGCAGGTTGTGTTGGTTATCGTGGTAGAGGGCGCGCCGCTCACGTGATACACGCACTACACACCAATATACTTGTACATTATTTTTATTCTCATTAGTGCAACAAACAATCACAGTTTGTTAAGAAAATACTCATAATTTGAAGAAACAATTAAAACATTTACATAAAACCATGATCGGAGCGGTTAATGACGGTGTCGGTTCGCGCGCTACATTCAAGCTTACAATTACGAAAACAAAATAAAACGTCAGAACAACTAAAAGCAACACAAACAAGCAAAAGGAAAAACGAGTATCAGCGAGGCGGGACCCGCGCCGCCCTGCGGGAAACACGCACAGCCGGGACACGCCCCCTGCTGGCCCCCTCCCCCGGACTGCCAGAACCCCCCTCCCCGGTAGAGTAATTTATGGGGTGCATGGTGACCACCACTGACGCAAACACACAGCAGATTTATGCTCGTAATTATAATTATGCACACTCACTGAAACAAATGCTGCAAATTAAAATACCGCACAAAACATTTACTTATGCATTACAAAACATATTTCGAAATCAATGACATAGACAGCAATTTAAAAATATTCAGATTAGATTAGTACACGTTCTGCAGACATAATTAAATGACTAGAGGATGTCAGAATGACCTGCCTCAGAAGCGTTGTGCTCTAAATGTTAGTATTTGGTAACATTGCGACCGTCGTTAGTCGTCAGTGATTCAGGTACACATCTAGTGTTGGTATTGTATACAGTACGCGTGTGGGGGACCGGTTCGGGACACTATTTATTCCGTTGTGGTCAGTGACTGCGGCAGCGGCCGCGGCCAATGGCGCCGCGCCGCCAGAGCCCCGCGTTACGCAACTGTCCTCTGGCACCGCTGTGATTGGACACCGGCCGCCACTCTAATCAGGACAGACGCCGCTAGACGCACTCTGCCCGACCCTGCTCGAGCACTTTACTTTATCCGAATAGCTTGACATTTACAACTATTTTTTTTGTAGAGATGTTAGAATTTATGTTGACCCCATGAGGTTCGTTTTGAAAGAAAATGAAATGTGAAAAGCGTCGCTCCTGATCTAAAACGTAGCTTATCGTACTGAATAAAGACACATCTCAAACAAAAATCAATGAAACCTGAATGCCTCATCACAATCCAAACATTCATGTTTGTTCAGAAGTACCTGTACAATGTAGAGTCATTACGGCACCCTGTCCTTGGCAGATCAGCTGTGAACACTTGACGACAAGCATTAGTGAGGCCGAGTGATTTTACTACTGATAACGTAAATGGGAATACGCAACAAAAACAACGTAAGTTTTGAGTAAAAAGCTGTTCAGAGCTATAACGAATCTGCACAGATTTACTATACTAATATTATAAATACTTCTGCTCCCATAAAAAAATAAAGACTTTCAGTGTTAGATAGCTAATATATTGAGGAAGGCTATATCCCTATCATGCTAATGTGAGCAATGAGAAGTAATATTACATAAAAATTATCACTTTTGGGCGAGGGCTTTGTCAACGGTTAAAGTTACGTAAAAATCATGTATGACGGAATTGGTCCTCAAAGATCAAAACAAGTCCGAGTTAACATATCTTAACGTTTTGAGATTTCCTAAATTTAGCAACAATACCCATTGTTATACAAAAAACATGCGACGCCTATTTTCGAAGGCTTTCTTATAAACATGGTGTTAAAACAGCTAGTCTAATATGACATAAGATATATATAAATGATAAAATAATGCAAAAGCAGAATGAAAAAATAATTTTAGACATTCGTGGTGCTTGTGGAACATTAGTTAGATAGTTCAGTTACATTGAAGGAAAATGTGGATAAATTATAATAAGCTGGACGCAATAACTATAAGTACTGGACAATAAACAACTGGATAGCAAAGTGATGTAGAGTCGCGACACAGAGGTTTCCGTACAAATAGGCTGAAATCCTGCCATAATGATGGCTGACATCTTGATTTGTCAGCCATCGACATGGCTTGATTGACGGCAATTTACTTCTAACTGTAACAGCATAACATCTTTATTTATTTTTAGTATTTGATATATAATAGTGATCACGGTTCATTAGATTTTTCTTCTAAATAATCTTACGCAATACAATTGAATTAATGTTTCATGTGTAAAGGTTAATGCGGAGTGGTTACCAATGTAACCTCGTAAGTGTTGTGTCGTGCGGCGGACAATGCGCGCGCACGTCCTGCTTATCTGGACGCGCTGTCCGACAAGCTGGACATCTGTCGCGAGGACATTTGCATATCCCCCCCCCCGTCATTACCAGCCCCAGCCCCGCGGTTATTAGTGCTACCGACGTCGCCTAGCTCAACTAGACAGCTCATTAGGTCCGCGTGTGCAAGGAGTATCACCTACATTAATGCGCAGTCATACATAGATACAAAGAGGTCATAAAATAGTGACATGACAACCTAACCTGCTACTTACGGGACACCGAATAATTACAAACCCTTAAGAGTGAACCTGTAAACACTTAAAGTGTACTCTCGATATGGTTGTTCAGTTAAATGTTAACCAGTGTTATTTGGAGCCATTAACCGGAGGTTGTAAATGCGAGCACATGTTATAAAAGTCTCACACCGAGCGGGCCCAGCTATCTCAGCGCTGGGATTCTAATGCGATATTTATAGTGAAGTTCATTAGAGGCTTCACGTATGAGCGGTGACCGCCGACTGGGGATAACTCGTATTTTATTATTCATATGCGTTGATAAGCGAATGGATACTGAATAGAGGAGAGATATCCAAATGTGACGCATCGGGATTGTCAAATTGTGTCGCGGGGACAGTTTCCCAGCGCGCGCGGCGAGTGGCGCCTGCCCGCGCCCCCGCCCCGCGGCCCTGCGCCCCGCGCCCGCGCCCTGGCTCTGGCGCCGCCGCTCTTAAGCCGCGACAAGTTTCGTTTTTTTGTGACTCTCGATGTAGAGGTAATTAATTAGGGCGCGGGCTCTCTGTGAGAAAGCGACGCAACACGCTCCAACACGGCGACAGATTTGCGAGCAACACCGCGCCTGCGCACCGCCTCGCCACTGCCGCATGCCAGTCAGCTGCATACTGTTATGTATATCCAAATTAAACTCAATTATAAGAGCCAAATGGAGAACCTACGTCATTCATTTTCGGAGAAAAAAGCTACTGTTATAGATCTAATACAATTGTTTTTTTCGGGGGTCATTGTGGACAGTATTCCCTGTTACACTACACACATCTGAGTCACCGAGTCTCGAGCCGCCGCGATACCTCCGCGATATGGCACCCAGCCTCGTTACAGCGCGGAGGCTTCGCGGCCGCACCTACTTATTAATAATTCAAAATTTAATAACTGTGTGCGAGTAGTGCGACAGCACATTCGCGCGTCTTGTCCCACGCACACGGCGCCCGTGCGTGCGAGAGGGAGAGGCAGTGTCTGTTTGTTGGCTATTAATAACAGAAAAACAAGGCGATCTGAGTGGATTAACACATTAACAGGTCCCATGTCGCAGGAATAAAAGCATTCCCGCCGTGTGTCGCTAAGTAAAAAATAGTGTGTGAGAGCGGCGCAGGCGCAGCAATTAGTAGCCAGCGTAGCATCGCGCACCGGTGACCGACGACCGAGCGCGCCTTTGTCTGAACTCAACACTTGAAGAGCGCCGCGCTTACTTACTTATGCTTATGCTGCTACTATACTTAATGAGATAAAGTAATTATAAACACATTCCGTGTGTGAACAATCACATACACATAGATATACGCAAATATGATCTTGTTAATTGATTCCTTTTATGCAAATCTCTAGCAGTCTGAACTGGCACAACTTAGTCACAAAAAATATTATTAAATGGTTTATGCGAACTACGAACACTCTAACATCACTGAGATGCGAAATATTTATTTATTTGCAAACATTTAAAGCAAGATAATTGTCTTGCTTTAAATGTTTGCAAATAACGAAAAAACCGCTATCTATATATTAATACGTGATGCCAAAACTTTGGACCCCTTTTTACAAAAATTGCGCGGACGCACGAGCATAAAATTTGGCACACTTATAGTTTATGTGCAGGAAAAGTGCAGAACGCTAATATTTTTCAATAATAATGCTTATAAAGTACATTAAATCCATAAATAAAACATTACCCACACTACCATACATTTCACACACACATGTTTCTTTTATATTTCATTTTGTCCATAGACATAGAGTACTGACATTGACATATCAAAAATATACATATTTGCCTATACATACTCTGTGGTCAAATGGTTTCTTTTGATTTTCATTTTGTGCATAGGCATAGAGTACTCAAAAAAAAAGTTTTATTTGCCTGATTTAATATAATTTTTTTTTTAATAATAATGCATAAAAAATACATTAAATCAGTTTATAAAACATTATACTAACCAGCATGCATTTGACACACGCATACATACTCTGTGGGGTCTGTGGTCAAATTGTTTCTTTTAATAGACATAGTTGAAAAGTTTGTTTCCTGTAGTTTTATTGAATGT
Source organism: Trichoplusia ni (assembly GCF_003590095.1). Classification (NCBI taxonomy): domain Eukaryota; kingdom Metazoa; phylum Arthropoda; class Insecta; order Lepidoptera; family Noctuidae; genus Trichoplusia; species Trichoplusia ni. Next base: position 11,573,016 of record NC_039481.1, read on the forward strand.
TTAAACTTTTAAAGTTTTTTTATAATGTTTGAATATTATATTTTAATAATGTACGAGTATATTAAGTCACTTACAATTTAAATTTATGATATGGTCAAATTTCGACCACTGGGCGACCACTAGTTTTAATAAACTCTTAATAAAACATTATGTTTGTCGCGGTTGCAAAAAAATCGGAGCTTTGTTTTTATTTCAAATAAACAGTGAATTTAAATAAACTACATTCGTCTAGTATATGGATGGTGTCCTACATACGCTAGGACTGCTACAACTAGGTACTATGCAAGTTCACAAACTAGGTATGTATACCTCTTTGAATACTACACATTGACATATTGTAACCACAATGACAATATTCACATAGGTACATATATTGTGACTGCGGTTGTCGAAGCGACGGCGACGTAAGGCGACTACGCAAACTTTCGCGATTTGATCGAGCCACATTTTGAGGCCTCATCGACGATACTACCAACGTGTCGGGCCACACTCAAAACTCGGGCACTGTATACCCTACTTTACATATAAATGTTTTTGACATGCGTCGGATGGTAACCCAAACTTATTTATTTCAATAAATTATTATACTTTTCTGCTCATTTCGTGGTAGAGCAGAGCTCCATGCATGTCCCCCCGCTCTTTACTAAAGAATATAAGAAACCAAAAGAAAACCCTATGAAATATTACTAACTTTCCCGTAGTTAATAACTTTTATGGGATTTACATTTTTATCGTTAAATAAAATTGGTTCTGTGTCGTGACATTCGTGACTCTATGTATATATTTTTATTTTAAAGGATTTAAGTATAAAAATTAAAATTACGATTGAATGTTTGTCCGGTATGTCCTCTGTCAAACGAAATGCACTAACACCCGAATGTTAGCCAAAGACTGAATAATGGATTACGTCCATTAATATTGAGAGTTGAGTGGTGACCGGCGCGTCATACGTACTGACCTACCTACCTGGGTGATAACGATCGCGAACGATACGAACAAAACATTTTAAGAAACACAAAAGTTCTAGCAACGAGTCGGTACTGTAATGCAGATTTAACAGCACAAATTGCGAAGATGTGTGCGGCACGAGTAACAGCGTGTTGTGAGTGTCACTAAAAATAACTTAAACTCTGTCATGGCAGCTGACCTACACCTGTAATCCACATAACTTTTTGCGTCATATGTATAGTTTATAAGACGCACTGCAGTCATAAAGTGCTGCTAGATCGCAGCCCGGCCTGTACCTGAGCAGTGTGTACGGGGAGCGCCGAGCGCCGGCATGCGCTGGCGACGCCAGAGAGTTGGTCGCGACTCCGCTCTGTGATTTGATTAAGTTTGGAAATTTATCGCCGGGTTTAATTGCGGCGGCGGCGGAAGTTAAGGGCGCGGGCGAGCGCAGGCAGCGGCGGGGGCGCGGGGGGCGCGGGGGGCGCGGGGGCGCGGGCTCCGAGCGCGGAACACGGAAAGGCTTTTGAGGCGGCGCTTCAGAGGCTCGCCGCCGCGACACAGCGCGAGGTCACCACACCGCCAGCGTATCGCGGATGATGACTGGAACTTACTTACTCTGGTGATAAGCTCCGCTGCTTCACGTAATTATACACAAGTATCTATGAGCAGGCGTTACCGATGTGGCCTGCGCTCGTACCTCTACCGGTGCGTTGTAATTTATACAGAGTTTAGAGTGTGTTATTATCGGGTAATGAGATATAATTGGAAAAAAACTATAAGTTTTATATAATTTACGCAATTTTTGTTATTTTCTAAGATTTCGGGGTTTTTGATTCTTATTATAATTATAGGGACCTATAACATCTAGATTCAAACATAATAAACGTGCAGCTTGAACATTAATGATTGTGTTCAAATGTGATTTTGTTCAGATTGTTATGCATGAAAGTATTCATAACTCTACATTCGAGTGTTAGTTACGCCAGGCGTGAGGGCTCACTCCCGGTGTGTCCTGCGCCGAGCGCCGAGCGCCGCTCCCCCCCCCCCCCCCCGCGGCTCGACTCGTCCCTCCGCCGCCCGACGCCGGCGACACACGAAATTGATATTGCTCTTAAATTAGGAGCCGGGATGCTGCGCCGATGGGACACGCAGATAACGCTAATGTACTTGTAGTACAAATGTGTCGGCTCTCACACCGCCGCGTCCCGCCGCGCGGCCGCTAGCGTCACGCTGCCGCTACAGTACGTGTCTCGTATGCACTCGCCGAATATTTATTGACTTTTATTGACATAGGCGCTATACCTACCCACCTTTAGCATTCTTAATTATATTCATAGTATAACGTATTTTGGTCGGTCATATTTCAAATTGACACAAAAGGTGTTTGGCAGTCTTCACAGTTGATGTCTCGGATAGTAGAACATTAAACATGATGTGTTACAATGATTAACTTGCAGTTTGTTCTGCGCCCGATGATGTCACACTTTGACGCAATATCAAGACTTTTATAAAACCTACCGGACGCCAACCGGTGAACTAATTTATGTCGGGACCTGATGTGTTCGATCAGCTCGACAACCAGTTTGGGTCAACACGGATTTTACGAAAACTTAAAAACAAAAATCTTTTAGGTTTCGTAGCGAACTGCACGCAGTAAAGGTGCCGTATTGTTAATAGTAAAATGTTGTATAGGTACTTAATTAAAAGTTAACAGTTATAAAACAACGTCATTTAGCGCTACGCAGCGATGCTCGTAGGCGTCTTCGTAGCAATCTCACGCGGACGTTTGCAGTAAGTCACAAAACAACACTAAGTGTTGTAAGTGGTAATAAGTTCTGAGCGGTAATGTCACTAATTAAAAGCGGAAGTTTGAGAGGTGCGAAAGCTCAATAAATTTTAGTTCTTTATGAAGGTTTTATGTTTCAGTAAATCCCTAGGGCATTTTAGGACATTTTGAGATAAGAAACCGATCTGTGCCAACAAGTTGTACGGTATATTCTGAATTAATACAATTTTATTCATGAAGCATTCATATGCCCATTTGCTACTGAAAGTTCGAAGTCTAGCCCCGGAAATCATACAGCAGTTACCACCGCAAAGTACGTACTGTTATTCGACCGTGCCCCACAAAATGTAACGCCACCTCTGTTTCGGTAAGCTGTAAGGGTAGCCACTGCTAAGTGCACTGGTTTTATCATGCTTAGTAATTTTTGTGTCGTTATTTCAATATAAACTACAAGGCATTAAGCAAAGCTTCTAAAAAACTCACAATTCGGTTCGGTGATGTGTCGCTACTAGTATCGTAAATGGCCCTCATCGCGAACACAACATACCATGTGGTAACGCTGGGCGAGATGTACCACGCACTGGTCCACCGTCTGAACACTAAATATTAGTAAACGTTACCTTAGGGTTTCCGCACACAGGCCTACGGCCACAACCACAAAACGCCGCTACTGGTTCTGGCATATTTCCTGTACTTTTTACGCAGTTTATATAGAAAAGCGAGCAGTGTCTTGTAGTGTGTGGCGGCCACCAGCTTCAACCTTATGCGACGAGTCCCTATAAACTACAGTAAATATGCCTGTAGGGCATTTTGTAATAGTGGCTGGTAGCCCGTGTGCGACGACCCTAAATATTCAGTTCTCTCCTGCAACTGTTGCCTGTTGCGAACCCCTACAATCCTTAAAACACACTACGACTATGTTATTATTATTAGATAGGTTTTATCGAATGTCAACGCGTTTGTCAATTAAATATGGGACGTTACAGGCACCTTTAAAATTATGTGCTAGTTAGTCAATGTAAAAAAAGCAGTTTTTTTGTCAAACTATACACTAGGAAAATCTGTTTGTTTATTCATTTGAGGCAGCGACCTTGAGGCAACTCTCTATAATCATACAATGTTACTCGCGTCGCCGATATGAGCCTGAGCCTGATGCCGCATATCTTATCGCCGTCGTCTGCAGATCCGTGAGATACACCACAAGGTCAAATTCCATAATTTCCAAAAGATTTTTGACATGCGACTAGAATATGAATAAATACCGATTATATTATTGTACTATACCGAATATAGTATACTACCGCAATGATATTTCATAAAAAAAAGAAAAATACAAAGTTTATCGATAACTTTAACCGTCGCAGCAGAGTTCATTATGATGACAAACTAAATAGTATAGTGGTATAAGTAACAGACATAAACACTGAGTAGACATGACGCGCGAGTCTACACGACATTAGAGCGCGTGTTAGTGCATGTTGCCGTCACGCGTTCATTAGCGAACTGCCTTACAAAAGAATCAGCTGGAGTATCATGTCACCGGTATTGTTTGACTTCCTCGTAATTAATTATTGAACAGCCGTTACGTGCAAGTGGCGTGAGAACCTCAGAGCGAAGGTCGTGTGTCTGCGCAGCGCACCGCGCGCCGCCGCCGCTGCAGCACGCGCTGGTACGTGCGAGAGGGTCTGCTAATACTTGATCATTATCTCCATGTATCATTTGTTTTGGAATTTTCCCAGTCGGCAAACCAGGTTTGGATAGTCGTTTATGTATTTTAGGCCTTCAAGGTCCGTAGCTGACGTCGGTACGCACAATTTCAAGCAAACAGGAATCATATCTAATCTAAAGCTTATCTTTTATATTTTTGTCGCAGATTATCATAATATATGCAGACATAAAGTTACCGAATGTGAGCACCGACTGATCTGTGACCTTCTTGTGATCCCTGAATATCACACTCCTCTCTGTTAGTCAATATATTCACGTAGTTGTATTTTTATTTTGAAACAAGTACTTATAAGGAACTATCTTTCTTCTTCGTCATCAACGGCAATGGTAGTCACTACTAGTTAGTGTGTGGACTGTGTAATGCGTTCATATTGCTTTTTGACGTCAAAACTTTCTATGTAATCATCATCATTCACTTTATTCCGAGGTGTGTCGACATCGACTTTGCAGTTCTCCTGGACTTACGTGAAGTAGCTCACTATCTATTCATACCACTAAGCTTAACATGCTAAAGTATGATTAGTTGTCAAAATTGTATTAAACACTGTCAACTTTTAACTTCAAAAAACATCGGGCGCGATTTGCTGTGAGTTCAACTCTAGCTCAGGACGCGTTGTTTATGGGATCCTCTAATAACTTTAATGTAAGCGCTTTTGCACTAGTGACTTAAAGACATTTTAAAACCCAAGTATGTCCCAATCGAGACCGATAGCGTTATGTTTTTAAGAAAAGGGATTTTTAAAAATTGAGGCACTTTGAGCTTTAAACTAATAAAATTGCTTAGTAACAATTTCCAGCTGACAACCACTAGAGTCACGTATTATTTAATGATGTGCTGTAGAAGTATTCTTTCAACGTTTGATAGCACAAGTCTCTGTTAGCATAAGCATATAGTGCTCGCTCTATCTGGCACATCCTCAAAAATGGTTCTATTAGGGTTTATATTATTTTTGTAATCTTCATCTTTATTCTGTTTTTTCTATCTATTATTATAAACAACAAATAAAACGCATATTTTTACCATTGAAACTAAAAACCTATATGATACACAAACATTCGTATTTAAATCATTGTTTAGTAATAGCAAATGAAAATTAACGAGATAAGTACCCTTGAGATATTCTAATGAAATTGAAAAAATGAGTTTCCAAACAAGAGAATTCAGTTCGTATTTTAGCTTCAGCTTTTTTTGGATGTGGAAAATTATGCCTATTGAATTGTAATCTTTTACAGACAAAGATCAAAAACCAACCCAGGCCTTACTTAAAGTTGGGAAGGACAATCCGTTCCAAGTTTTGAGAACCTCTATGTAAAGTTTAAGGACTTGCTTACTTGTTTACTTCGTACTTGCGTACTTGCAACAAGCTTTGGTTTGAATTAACTTTTTTTGAATAAATCAGATAAATCAGAAATTTTCTCCCCTCCACTAGCAAAAATACTCTTAGATCAGCAAATTACAAGATTACTTATATCAGGCGGGTTCATTTGTAAGTGCATTAAGTTTGTTTGATTTGTTATTGTGCTGACATTGCTGTGAAAGCCTCGTGGTAAGATCGCAGGATTGCCAGTCAAAGGTCTCTGGTTCGAACCTAAGGCACGCACCGACTGTTCGAATGTTGCGTGCATTTTGGATGGAGGTTCTGTATCTTGGATGGAGATTATAAATATTTGTCTATTCGTGTCGGATTATAGGGTTTGGGCTATGAGAGTAAGTCATCATTGAGTGCCTCAAGGTTTACGCAAATGCTTGCGTACTAACATTTCTCCTGTGCAGATGGCGGGTTTATGGTGAAAGCAGTCACCGCTGCACCGTGGCCACGGAAATTGGTCTAATAATACTCGTGATTATTAATATTTCCGCAAAGCTAAACATTAACACCGTCGGATCAATATTTGGATTTCTCCTAAACTCATATTCTCTTTATGTGGTGTCAGGTATGTTAATATTAGTCTTACCCCATCAGCCTTTAACACTGTCTTTGCAATGTTCCATTCATAATGAATGCATATACTTATGTATGTAATAATCAGTCTACATGAAAGGATGACTGACTTACTGACATATCAACGCAGAGCCCAAACCATACGGGGGCCGAGACCGTGAAAATTGGCTGGAGTCGCGCAGAGCAGGCGCGATAAAGCTATGAAAATTGGCAATCACGATACAAAGGCATGATTCAAGTTTTTTTCTGTACCTGAGGAAAGAAATTTAACCCTGAGGGTAAAAGTTAGTCTTTGTATTGGACAAGTCATGACATCTATCAACTGAAATTGTTTCGAAAGACTTGAGAAGCAGCGGGAACTTTGTCCATTACATGATTATATGATGTTCAAAAGGGGTTACTTTGCAGTCTTACTTCAATAAATGACTTTTGATTTTGATAGAATACTCAAAGAATAACTGTCAGCACTTATGAGTTCTACAGCTATACTATAAATAATTTTAATTTATTTACTAAACCATATCAATTATCTTTATTTGTATTGATACGAGATGAAAAAGAAGTACCCCAAACTTAATAAATGTACATACCCTCGTATCGACCGAAGACCAGAGGCGCAAGTATGGATGACGAACTACCTCTCTGTCTATGCCATGCAGAATATTGCAATTAGGCATGCCACTTTTATATTATTTGCTTAAACGCGCCGTGCGCAGTTTTAATAGTAATGAAAGACAGAGATAGAAACATTGCTTACAAATATATTTAAACGATTAAGCTTGACTTAAGCAAACATTTACTACTATCAAACGCTGAGGAATAATTAGGCGTTTAATTTAAATAAATCGCACGATATAAACAATAATTAAATCGGCAATATTGTAGAGTCGGTATGAGGAACATGACAGATATTTATTACTACGAATGGATACATGTATGTATATGATTTGTCGCGGAGTCTGCGCTCGTTATCGCGCGATCTAATCTTATCGGCGCGGTATCGGCGATCTTAATGTCTGCGTATGAATAGTTATGACACTCCGGGCCCGCGCCCGGCCTCCTCCGCGCACTGACTTATAGCTGTCAGAATTCATTTAGTACACATCTATGCCTATCAATATATCGATATGACCTTGTGTATTGAAAATGTTCCCAAGATCAAAACGCGCACTGCTAAACATTATGCTAAGTTTATATTTCCTAAATCAAAACTGACTATTTTAAATTAACTTTAAATATGTGAAGGTCTACTGTTATTGACTATATTTGATGACATCGTTCTCTCTATACAGGAAGTCGTCACCACATTTACCTAGGTCAGTTATTTATGTATAACGTTGCCTCTCTGTGTGTAACCTTACAGTATCCATTTTCGTCGCTAGTTTGTTGCAACTGTCACATGTGTGTCACTGTCAAAACGTTTTATTAAAGTAACATACAACAGAACAGTGTCTCAACTAATTATTACTAATAATTTTGTTACGTAAACTATTTGCTATTTCATGTTAATTTGAGCTTTAAATAGAAGGCGACTACTAACGTTCTCCTGATTAGGATAATAACTATGTTTAAATGAAGTATGTAAAAATTAATAAGTTTAATAACATTCGAGTGCACGCGGCAGACTCTGTGCGATCAAAGGAATAATCTTTAATTCTGTTTTAATATCTCTGTTAATCTGGTACCGGTTTGTAATGACACTTACTGTCTAATAATATCACTTAATAGCGGCCCCGCAGCTGCTCGCTCCACAGTTTACCATCGAGTACTCATAAAGGAAAACTGAACTGTAAATAGTCGCGCAATACACTTACTGACAAAGCTCAGACGTCAGCCCCAGCTTGTCCGCGACAGCCGCCGGCTCTCAGCTCTGACGGACACTCGGAAGGGACTATGGGTATAGACTATGGTATATGATGGGTAATAATAATTATAGTCACACAAAGCGCTTCAAACAAAATATAGGTGTTATAATTAACATAAGCGACTTCATATTTTATTCGAACATTCACAAAATAGAAACAAATAAAAGTAATAGTAAATGTCGCCGTGTGCGTCACTCAGCCCGCGGCCGCGCTCCGGCGCGCTTCTCATGTGGAATCAGATTCATCTAGATTCTAGGATATTAAACATGAATAGTCACGAGATTCAAATTTATCGCATTTTGAACTCCTCAACAATTTCCCACGGTCGATTTTGTGTTTAGCATAATTCACACAAGTTTTACAAACCTGTGACAAAAGCCACTTAGTATGGAGTTAATTAATATTTAATGCTCGTAGAATATCGATGAACGGTGTAAGTATAGCAGAGTATCAGATAGCGTGGCGAGGCGCCACGGAGGAGCAGGCGACACGTACTCTGCGTGGACATTGTGTTGAGAGCCGAAATTATTTCAATTTGTCTACAAATTGATAGAATTGTATGATGGATAAAACTTTTCATTTTTACTTTTAGATTCATTGTTTTCTACGTGTTACATTCAAGGTTTTTATTAACATTAAATAACCCCCTATATGCCATCTATGCCACTATCTTATATTATTTGATAAAAATGCAAAAGGGTGCTACCTGCGATTTTCACAGCTCTGATAGAAACAATGCGTATTTTTTTAATAAGTATTACCACTAGAACGTTTTCCACCCTTGTGGATAACAAAATCTACAGAAAAACAAAAAAGATTTTATTATTTCAAAAACAACATTATTTCCATAGGAAAGACATCAACGCGCAACATGTGAACTCACGAACAGATTTTTTCTAAATTAACATAAATGAAGAACAGTTAAGTTTTTTTAATTTCTACAAAAAATCAATGTTAAAAAAGCTGTTATTTTATAAAGTTTTCTTTTAAGAGTACTAAACACTTCATACTACCTACAAGCACCAATACAAGTAGACATTTTGAGACTTAACCTATGTAATAAAAGTCTTTTCTAGAAACTAATAAATTCAGTGTAAGTCATTAGCGATACCAATGAAGTCTTAATGACCAGCACCGGTGCGCTCCCACGCTCAGCGTATTGTCTTTGCGGACGGTTCCAGGAGTAGTGGCCCACTACTCGCAACTCTCGGGGGATTATCCTTACGAGAACTTCAGGCAGCCAATGTTTAAAGAGGATTAACTTTAATACTGACAACCTCTGTTATGTTGAGCGGTAACCCGAGGTATTCTCAGTATGAGACCAGTAGCGGGCGTCATGTGGCTGACTGAACTGACTTCTAGTAATCATCTTTCTAGACCCGTGAGAAAATATTCATATTTGTGTTGGATATATATTGAAGTTGGTTTCAATAACAAACGCGATATGACGATGCGATAAATAAAAAATACTTTTTATTCGATACATTTATATCAAACTATTAAAACATAATACCTAAAATATAATATATAAAATATAATTTCTGCGTGTAGCGTCTTCAGTTCAAAAGTGTTAATTTTATGCAAGAAAATAAAAATATCATATTATGAATTAAATGAACTATTGAAGCAATTCCTGTTAGGTAAACATAATCTCACTGTATTTCATTGCTATTACATTAAAAACCATAAAGTTTTATTCGAGGACCGTTACTCTATGTTCCTCTGAGATATGGCTAATGAAACGTTTTATGTCCTACCTTATGTACCTCTTTATTTTAATTTATGTAACATTAAACTTTTAATTAAATATTATTAAGTGTAATCAAATTCAATATTCGATATAATATGTTAATCAAGAAACTGAAGCTATTTTAGTGAGGTTTGTTTTTTTAAAACAGAAATAAAGTCGTTCTGAGATATAGCCAATAAAGGCTCGGGCGTACTCGAGACGTAATGCCTCATCATCTGCCTCATGTTAAAGAGCTGGACGACTTCCTGGAGGAAGATACTGGAGAATTGCGATAACTATCCATTTAGTCTGTCATTTCTCAACTATGCATTATGTAAACTCTCTTAGGATCTCAGTACCTATTTCCGTTAACCGCAAGTGTTGTTGTACTTATCTTCATTTAGGACTGCCGAATACCTGCGCGATAAGTAATAGTTAGTCAGAGCGAGGGAATGTTCCGCAACACAATGTGCGCGCCGAGTGTCGCCGGGGGCGCGGGGGCGCGGGCAGGCGTCAACACACAAAAAAAGGTTCTGTTGCAAATGTAATGTAATGAGCCAGCACGAGCCAAGCACAAGTTGTGCAAAGGTGACGCGCCGCGTGACGTCACCGACGTGTATTGTCCGCTACACTTATTGAGCTATATGTCAGGCGGGGCTCGGCTAATTGTGTGTGCGACGGAGACAGCGAGCTGCACGCTACACCAGAGCGACAGAGACGGAGCGCAACCCTATTAATCCCCCTATAAATAACCCGGCTCCTAATGCCGAGGCGCCACGCTTTTTTACGTAAAGTGCGACCGAGCCGAGCAGATACTTGCGATCGGTATGGGATCCACTCTGTCGCCGATAACGCGACGCGGCGATAAGTGGATTAAACTACGACGGGCAGAGACTTGGTACGGCGCGGATATTGTTAGGAGTATCTGCTGCGGACACCGCCGGGAATCGAATCAATGTCATGTTAATGGATCGTTTCATATGACGCGTATATAATTTTAGGAACTCTAGAAAAATCTTTTACTGACATACTTTGTGACCGCTTTGTGCTAAAATTAGCTTTAACCTTAACCGTTCCATACATATTGGAATCTTCAGTAAATAGAAAATAATGTTTGAGTCGGAATAGATGCAGCATCGTGAGCGGCGCTCGATCGCGTTCTATACATTAACATTTGTACGAGGCTCGGGAGGTAATTTTACAAGAAGTTTATTGGTTCGATTAAAGAGATGCTATAATATACCGCCTAGGTGTTTATTAACGAAGCCTTATTTACAATGTCGGAGACAAATTGTCCGTTGTACGCACTCGTCAGCGGTCGTTTGTCAATATCGAGTCATTTATCAAGACGGATGGGTCGCCGTACAGGGGTGGCCGACTAAGTGCGAAATGTTCCCGACTCGCTCCACAGTTTTTTGTTCGGTGACGAAAACTTAATCCGATGACGAGGGGCGGCAAAAAAAATAGCTAATGGTGCGCGCTGATGTATCAATGGCAGTGGCGCCCCTTACCCCGCCTACTGACACCAAGCTGACAAACAAATAAACACGGATCATCTCCCGACGTACAGCGCATGTAATGCACACCGAGCCCGCGCTAAGGGCCAAGACAGGCGCGCGTCGAGCAAACTCTAACACTCGTGACAACTCAGTGGTCTCAGGTAAACCTAAGTGAAACACGAAGAAGGTAGTACTTGTCATGGTTCAAAAAAAGTTTGTTTAAGATCTCCATATAAACTTACAAAAAAGAAAACAAAAAAAAAACGACTATTGAACTAAATGAGATCATTGATGATATTAAAGTACCTATTCGCCGTTTGAATGTTTTCGTCCGATGGCCGCCTTCTAGCAGACGAAATAAATCATTTAGTGCAAAACCATTAAGGCTATCAAAGAGGATCAGTATGTGAGCCCAGCATTGATTCACAAGAGAGCTATTAACGTTATCACCACAATGATCCGGTGTCGCTCACCGTCGTGTGCGTCGCGCCCGGAACTATGCGGACATCGTAAATTTGTCCGGTGTCCGAAACTCCAAATGTTTTGCATTTTTTCTGCGACGGTTACCTGAGTGCGCCGGCGCCGGCGACACGTCATCGCGACAACACAACTAAACGCAACGCGTTTATTGCCGTCTGTACGTTCCTAAGTAGGTCAGAAGGGTTGCAGGTACCAGCACACCGCGCTACCGCCGTCGCGCATCGGAACCTGTTGCTTGCCAATTAAACTATCAGCAGAGGACGTGCTGCGGAGACGGCGGATGCCTATGAATACGGTACGCTTTGGAATATTATTCATGTTTTCAGAAGGCTTCAAAAGGAAGGAGTTACCCTCAAAACCGCAGACTGGATGAACCGATTCTATTGATTCTTCTTTTTTTATTAGCTGTTCGGCAGAGTAGTTTTTATTTCAGTGCGTTTGCGTGAGACGGGTTCAATGTACACCAGTACGAAGTCAGTACGAACTCGAATCAATCACCATCGAGAATCTATCTTACAGAGTACATATGAAAAGATATCAATACTGCTAAAGTCTATAAACTTTAAACACTAAACGATGAGCTTAGGGCCTCAGTTTGCAGAGCGGAGGCCTCGTCTCAGCGGAGGCCTATTAGCGCTGGGCGCCCGCCACGCGCGCGAGCCAGCGGAGACAGAGGGGTGTGCTGAGTACCGCCAACAGATAGTTTTTAATGAATTATAATAACAATGAATTCCTATTATGCTATTTCCGACATACGCGTATCCACTAGTTAGGCCTGATACTGAGGGCATCTTACACTGTGTTGTTGTATAAGTGTAGTATTGATGTTACTTTACAACTGCACAAGTTGATCGATCACAGGTTAAGCTAAAGTTGTTGCGGTCGGTCCGTGGATGGGTTGGAAGGCAAATTTTGAATCTTTTATTGTCGTTAAAACATTATTAGTAAAGATGGGTTCATGATATGTCAATAAGGGTGCGTCCTCCAGTGAGGACGTCTCCTCATAGTCTACCTACATGACATCCTTCGTTTTTAGAGGCTTTACTGAGCTGCGCGAGCTGTGTTACTAAGGTATTTAAGTGCGGCATTAGCTTATCGTTGACGTTTTGGATTATATAATTTTTATCATCAGAAAAAGAATCATCAGATGTTCATGAATGATGTTCAAGTTGTTCTCATACCAAGGCACATCACTGATTGTTCGAAGTCTACGTTTTGCATCCTCTTCAAGAGATCGTCGAGAGACAATTTGCTATTACAACCTAAAAGCCAAAGGTGCTTGAAACGGACGTTTACTTCTTCTCCCTTTTTCTCAAAAACTATAAAAGGTCTTAAGGTAAAAAGACTGAAAATGGGAAACAAGTGAAACGTCGTTCGTACTTTGATTTAGAAATGTTTACATTCAATTTATTTTTCCAATAAAAGCTTACTTATTGATAAAGTTAAAAAAGAGTTCCTCGAAAAATGTAAGAAGAATCTAAATTGTTCCGCCCTTTGTTTTCTTCATAACGGTAGCTCTTTTAAGTAGGAATATTATTCATAGTTGTTACCGACCGAAATTTCACAATACTATCAGACTAGTGGTAAAGAAACAAAGCGAGGCAAGCGCCGCTCGCCGCCCGCCGGCGCCCGCGCCCGCGCCGCAGTAGCCTGCGCAGCGCTACCGACCGGGACCGTGCGTATGGGACAAGGAGCGGACACATCTACTGCCTACGATATACCTATAGGTTTACTTAAATTACTCTCTCGTTGTAAGAGAACGACATAATAAAGGTATCGGGTCGAGTCTGGATGAGGCTAGCACAGGACAGTAGAAATTGGCACGAGAAAGGGAAGGCCTATGCCCAGCCGTGGGAGGATAAAGGCTGTTGATGATGATGATGATGATAATGATGACGTAAGAGATCGAGATGAAAGCGCGTACGGAACCCTTTAACCCAACGTGCTATTTTCCGTCGAAAACAACATTAGTGAAAGATATTTTTCTGATTTAGATGCGACGCGTAACGACAATTCTAATGTTAAAACCTTAAAAACGAGCTATTCAAGCTTGCTTGCGTTCATTTAGATCGAAGAGCTCGTCAAAACAAATTATGATATCACGCCATTCTATGTCCTAACACGTAATATGGCATTGTCAAAATTTCAGCTCGCTTGTAAAATTTAAATTGGAAGATTATTTTGATTGCAAATAAAGGGACAGGTGAAAGTATATAAACGCATGTGAAGTGTAATCAGAATAAAGCTTGTAACAGCTGCCTTAACAAATATTTCACCGTTATCAAAGTTGATAGACAAGTGAGCGATGAGACAAAGAAATTAGCCAGCGAGTGTAGGTGGCGGAGTGCGTCGCGCGCCGCGGCTGCAGCTATTAGCGACTAACCGAGCGGAACAGTTTTTGCGGCGCTCCGCAGATCTGAGCAATTAGCTGAGGTGTTGGTGAGCGAGCGCCGCCGTCACTGACGCTAGCTGACTGGGCGTGGGTACCGCACCGACATGAGCTAGTTGTGTTCACTCAATCAAGACAATAAGCGAACATCGAGAACAAGTCTTAACCAACATCTAGTTGTTTGCTTTTGCAAAAACAAAGCCTAAAGAAATCGCCTTTTTTTTTAAATAACGCTAAAGTACACTTACATGTACACCAAAATTCATGTTTCCAAGGTAGTCTGAGTAGCTATTACAATTACGGTAATAATTTTTAATAGCGCGCCGCCGACGGCTTCCACATTCCACAATTTATAAGACAAGCGTGTTTGTTTATTATGAATTAAAGTTTCAAATCGTCTATCATTAAACACTTATGGTGAACCGAAACCAAGCAATAAGAACTTCAGTAGTATAGTCGAAGACATACTCTTGAAATATTCGTAATTAATAAGCTCTGTCTGCTACTTAGTTCATTTGTTCTCCTTATATAATCTTGTGAGGAAGACCAATGTTTGAATACGCAACTTCTTCAAATTTATAGCCTAGGTAGCTCGGTAAGTCTTGTACAACATAATGTTTATAGTATATTATCGTAACAATGTTTTAACGATTGATTATTAATCATGAGCACTCGTGGGATCAGCTGATAAATAATCAGGTAAACAATGAGTCTGAGTTGGACACAGCTGGGTGTTGGGGCACTGACCTGGTGGCTGGGATCCTGGGGCTGGTGGTGGTGGTGGTGCGACAGGTTGCGGAAGGTATCACTGTCACTGGCACGGTCGGGGAACACTGCTGATCACTAGTTGCGGCGGAGAATGCTCGAGCGCGGACACGACGCGTGTAGTTCCTGCGGAGAGCGCGCGCCCACTGGCGGCGGGCGCGGGCGGGCCGCCGCCGCGCGCGCGGGCCCCGCCCCGGGGCGGGGTCTGGCGCTCCGCCCTGCTCCGGGGAAATGCGCTTTTCCATAAATTGCAGCATTCATGATGTACTCGCACGTGACGCGTCATATGACGCTAGGGCGGCGGCGGGGGCGCGGCTGCGGGGGGCGCGGTGGGCGGCCGCTATCGCGAGTAATGGGCGCCGTGTGGAGATTTATAGAGGGGTTAGTTTTCGGGCCCTAATGGAATTAGTGCTGCGTTTTTGTTTATACTCGCGGCATCGCAATCAATCGTGCGAGTGCTCCCCCCCCCCCCGTGGTCAGTCTGACTGCGGCGGTCGGGGGGGGGTCGGGCCGCGTGGCGCTCGCTAATTAATAGTCGCCGGCGAGCCGCGCGCGGATGTTAATTGAGGAGCGACGCTAACAGTAACACATTTATTGATGTACTCACGAACTAGAGCATAGCTCTATGATAGAGGAGCCTTAAACTGGTGGAGTGAATTTAAATTTACAATGACTTTACTTTAACTTAAATTATTATTTTATCGCAAAATTTAAGAGTAGGCATTTAAGACACACGTGTTACAATTGGTGAAACATGTATTATTATGACGTAGTGGGGTAACATGAATTCCTATTGCGATTTTCAAGCGACTGTCTATAGAAGAAAGCAAGGTGGGTTCTTGTAACGTCCGTAGTTCACAGGGAAAGTATTATTGGAATACAATGTTTTTGAGTACAATCAAATCTTTAGTGAATACTGTTTAAACTTCGTTCCGATGGTCACGGGTTCAAGTCCCGGTTGAAGCCAAATACAAATTTTGGTATTTTCAATGGAGCTCGGAGTCAATCATGCGAGGTCTCGGATGCTTATTGGCTAACAGAACTTTATATGAGGTTTGCAGTCTTATAAAGTTCACGGAATATCGCTATGTTATTAGATATTATAGAAGACTCCGACTTATAGATATTATAGACGGCTCCGGGGACCGTCGTCGTGCAGCAGGGCAGCAATAGGAATGCAACACCGACTATTTTAAAATTCAAAGTAACAAACATCAACATTATATTTTTACATCTTGCCAGTCCTGATATTATTGCGTGAACCAAACAAACCAACAAAAATCTCTGTAGCTTAATTACATTAATTTAGACAATACATTACACCGCTAGGCTTGTTATCTTAGCGCACTGTTATCAATACGTAGTCTGAAGTTAACTATTTAACTACTGCCATGAAACATGATGTCGAGCTGAGAGCGAACCGACGGAGGTTCTGTGTGGGTATTGAGATCAACTGGACCAAAGATAGCCACCAGCGACGGCGGTAGTGATGGCCTCCGCTGGAGGAAAATGCTAACAATGTGAAGATAGAAAGTCTTGTCGTTTCTGCCATCGTAGCTTCGAAGGTAGTCGGTACAGGCGGCTGGCACTCAACTCAACCGAGCCGTTGAAAATATAATTTAACCATGATTCAATAAGGAAACATTCCAAAACATGCGTCTTAGCGCCAAAGACCTCTGTCTACAGAAGTTCCCACGCAAAACAAGCACCGGTATTGTTCTTAAATAGGACAATCACCACAAGATGATTAGGGGCTGTTGTTCACATAGTACAATACGCTGGTTCCCGGTATCGGCGCGGTTAGTTCCCACGCGGGTCGCTATCAGCGCTGATAACAGGAGTCACCGATGCTGCGGCACCCGCCACCGCCACCGCCGCGCTGTGTGCCGCGCCCTCGACCACGCTCTTATCGACAGGTACAATACTCCATTCAACAACATCAGTTCGGATGGCCTACTAATTACTACTGACTCTAAAATATAATCAGGCGTTTTCTAGAACTTCTGCAAAGTAACGATTGATTCTAAGTAATTATACTTACTTGTCTTCTAAACTTTATGACAGAGTTGCGAAACATCCGATATTCTAAAAAGAACTACGTACACACATTGATTTATTCATTAAATCCATTAGCATCATTAAGCTTAACGAAAAGGAAGTCATGGGCGGGATATTAATCATTATGAAAACGATATCCTTACCTATAACTTCAAATCTCGATTTATAGATTTAAATGTAGAGACAGTTACAGATTTGAACAATGCTCTTTGATAGCCATATGAGGTGCTGCATGTACCTGGAACTCAACCGCTTTACAAACATACCCAAACAACTTTATCATCATAATACATCATCAACAATCGCTCTGCAGTAGTCTATTTAGTTTTCTAGATATCGACCCACACACTGGCTCAATAGGTGAGTGATGTTGCAGGTTAGAAAGTCATTAGAATAGAGGTAATAATTCATAAGAGCGTGGTAGTTAGCGCGGTAAGTGCAGTACTAGGTATCGGCACAATGGTGCTGGAACAATAGCAGCAGTTCCAGGGAGCCGCGTGGGACACCACGCCGCGCCCCGACCCGGCGCACGGCACTAGTAAGTATCTGTTCATTTAGGAAACAGCTTTAAACAACATCTGAATCAGTGCGTCACAATAATTAAAAAAAATAACACAAGTCAACAGTTCAACAATTCTGATTGTTTCTTAAAATAAATGATTTTGATCATTTAAAACAAAACAGAACGTTTGGTATCGTATATTGTTATTCGAAAAAATCTATAACATAGACTTACGTACACAGTATTTAGGCAATTATGATATCAGAAACATCATACGAGCACAGACGAAGTACTGAAACTGTAGTTTATGAAATAAAGCTAGAAATTGTTGGTAAGGATATCTTCCTCTAATAGATTAACGTAATACGCAGCGATTATACGCATTCACAACATTTAAAATATTTGCATTACTCATACTAGGTAGAGACGAATGATAGACTGGAAAGTTTTTGAAAGTCGGAATGATTCAGACTTTTTTACTAAATGGCCTCCCCAAAATCCTTCCAATATTATAATTATCTATCCTGAGGTAAGGGTAAAGATCGTTGCGCTACCGCTTCCTAGGGCGACCACGACGGCGCCGTATCTACGCTGACTCCAACCGTCTGGTGACGATTGCACAGCGATCACTGTCCAAGCAATTCTCGTGACCCGCCCAATACCATTCATAGTAAAATTATAACACCCTTCTTTTGCTTCCGCTCTTAAAAATCCGTTAAATCGCGATTCGGGCTGAAATAGACTCTTGATGATTACCAACATTAATTATACGTGAACATTTAAACTATTTTAAACCCTGGGCGGTTGGAATTTACTCATTTCTCTTTCACGGTGCATGAGATCGGCCTGGTAACAAATAGATATACTTAGAAGGACAAACAGTTGTGACAATAATCAAGACCCAAATGAATAATCCAAGACTATTAATTATTGCAGTCATTACCACTAAGGCACTTATCAATTCTTTTTAAATGTACCGTTTTCGTAAAAGCATTTTTCTTATTTTCTTGGTTGTAAATATAACGCAAATCGTGTCGGTAATTGCATAGTGAATGCAAGTCAAATAAATACAATCAGAAAGAAATTTACGTCTAATTAAAGCGAGCGAGCCCTCCCCGCACCCCTCACCCCTCACCCCGCACCCCTCACACCCCGCCAGCACCCGGTCTGCAAGGGAGTGTACAAACACTGCACTCGGCAACACGCTATGTTTACAGGTCATTTTCCGCCGCACAGAACTGTAACAAGCATCAAGGTATGTTTGCGCCTCCGTCGCGCGTCGTCCAGACACACCGCGCGGCAGCTGCAGGTGACGCCGCTTTGCTCGATTTTACAACGACTCTTCTTCGGCCTGTACTCATCAAATGTACCTGTATTAAACTCGTCTAAGGCGCTTGCGGTGGACAAGTTATTCACTTTTATTATAATAATATATGTATAATCCACGTTGTATTAAAAAAAAATAACATACCAGTAGCTTTTATTAAGCCGAAAGTTACCGAGAAGGTTGATTTGATATTCCACTATTCAATTGAGGTGAAAAAGCTCACCAAAGTTGTCCTGGTCCCACACTCGATATGAACTCCTCCTGACAATAGTGTTAGTGGCCGCTGCACGCTGGTAGACTTACTGTGCGCTACTCATTATTATAGGCTTCCAATTTGTAAGGAGTATAGTAGACATTTTGGAGAACAATTTGGCATTTAATTGGTACTTAGCAGGTATTGTATTAGTATTTTTTGCAGTTGATTACCATATAATAACAAATGGTTGATCGCATAATAACTTGAAACTTTAACTTAACTAATTATATGAAGTGCGGTCATACACCTGGTATTTAGAAGCCCCTTATAGTTTATCACGATACATGTCATATCGCATGGTGGATGTGAGGTCCTGCTGGTAATTACCGGACAACATGCACGACCCACAGAGGGGGGAAAGGGGGGCGTTGCAGAGCCTCACAAACATGGATATTATCACAATCGGCGTTGTTTACATGCGAACCACTCGTTACATAAACTAAACAAACTTTCATAAACACTGGAACGTACCACGCACTGTGGAACTTGCTCCGTGCTGTAGAGGTTTAATAGAACAATATTTGTTGATAATCAGAAAAAAAACGAAATTTGGTCTAACATCCTTCCACTCCACTATCCGCTTTGCATTGGGGTGACAGCCGCAAACTGTTTCTAGAGAGACTTGCTGAATCCTTGCATCTCCTGCACCTCCCCTAATTATTATATTTAATTTAATTTTGGTGTATTTGTACTATACTTATCCATTATAAGTGTGTTTATGTATAATTAGTATATGTAGGTGTGTATTTATAGCAGGTTCACATAGTATGTATATATATCTCAACATCAGCATATGTTTCAATGAATAAATTGTGTGATCTTGCTTGGAAAAGCCGTAAGTATTTCTACCATATAGCTCCATTAAAAAAAACTATTCTAGCAAGAATAGAGTATCTCACAAATGCTTGTCTTACGCTTGGATCGAACCCGCGGCAGGTTTCGCGTGGTGACCTCAACCAATCGGCTATCCAAGTTAAGTTAACTACGTAAATCATAAACACTACCTACCTGTGATAGGATTTTTTAAGAATTTATTTTCTTCAACGCCTAAAAAATAATATCACAGGTGAACGACAAACTCATATAAGTAGTTCGAACTCACACTAACTTAACCAATTAGACAATCCGCTCTATAAATATGTGAAACAAGTAGCCAAAACTTTCGGTAAAACTGGAATAGTCCGGGTAACATTATCGAGCGCATACAGATGTGGGAATCGATTCCTAAACTCATTAGGCGTACGATCCAAAGCCGTGTGAACAAGAATTTTTATTGCTTTCAAATAAATGTATCGCATTGAAACACTTTATTTATTCTCTTACCTGGTCCAACTTGTGTTTACAACATTTTAACATTCTTTTTGTGCTATTGATCAGTTTTCTCTGGGATTTTGTAGTTGATTGCCACTTAGGCATTCTTAGATCGGTACTCACGTAGATCGTGCCTGTTACAGTCTGCCCACTGTAACATAAAACTGGCAGACATTTCATTTTGAAGACATGCTTTGTGAAGAAGACTTCTTGAAATTAACCTAAGATTACTGTCATGTAATAATAACCAGCAGATACATAGAATACCAGAGCATTGTAGGTACAATGCGATGCTTTGAGCTAGTTTAGTTCTGAGAGCACAGTAGTATCCCAGGTATGTCATATTACTACCTATGATCATGAGTATAACACAGACACACAAGTGCGTCTCGACAGGTCGCGGCTCGAGCACCGAACCTGTGTCCAGAATCACGATTGATGGAGAGCAGTGCATTCAAATGAATAAAACTAACTTGTACGAGTGTAACATAGCTGGCTGCATTATAATGTGAAGCGGCTTGATAAGCCGCGGGTGTCGTGTGCGGGGCGAGCAGGGAGACGGGGGGGGGGGGGAGCGTGGCGGCTGCTTTGTACCTATTCTATTATTTCATGATCCGATAAAAAAGGAATAAAGGCTCGCGACCTAAACGCAGGAATGTTGTAGATTTTTGTGTTAGGCGGGCGCCGGCGCCGGCCGCATTAGTGCGGCGAGCCCGCGACAACGGTTACACATTAGCCCCTCGCGCAGCGCTCGCGCGACACGCTCCGACATAACTCGCAGGCACAGGTAGCGCTAATTAAACTCTATGCCCTAACAAATAGAGCCTATTTTTCAATGCGGATTCAAGAGTTATCATGTTTTGTAATTGTGATAGTCGGGAGAGCACTCGATGCTGAAGGGCCTAATTGTGCACCTGGTTCCGGAAAACAAACTCGTAACGTAGTGCAGTAAGGTGTATATTAGATAGCTCGCAGCGCGGCGCAAGCGGAGCGCGGCCGGCCGCGTCTCACGCCCACTTATCGATCAGACAATTTAACCGATACGTGTATAAGTGTAATATATCAATTGTGGTTGCGCGGCTGCTGTCCGTCCGTCTGTCCGTCGCGACTGCTAATGAATTTCGTCCGTTGATTGCGTCCCGGTGCGTGCGCGCATACCGCCCCCCTCACATAACTTATTGACAACTAGGTGAGCCGATAGCGAGTGCACTTTATTACGGCGCAGGCTCCCGCCGCCCGCTCTGCGCTAATTACTACAATTGTTATCGTTGCCTACATGTAATTATTTCTTTTTTTGCGATGACCTAGGCTTTTATTTTCTGTTAACGTGTACTTTAAATGTCACAATAAATTTTATTTCTGTACCGAACACGATGCTTTTTCAGTACCTTGTACATACCTAATCTACAACACCTAATTACTATGATCGTTAACCAGAACGGTACCAACGGTATATTTGTCTCCTTTTGCTTATGGTTGTCATTCTCAGAGGATCAAAATTTGAGAAAACATATATTAATTATTTAAAAAAAGTATTTTTTCAGTTTAATATTCACTTTAAAATTGTTCTTTTTTTAATCGGTTTAATTTAAGAAGGAGGAACAACTTTGAAGGAAATTTATAGTCTAAAAGAAGGCTAAGCTACTTATAACCGCATAAGTGAATCGATCACAGGTTAAGCTACGCTTGACGCGGTTGGTCCGTAGATGGATGACCATCTTTGTCATAACGAGTTCCTTCGTATTTTGGAAGACACGTTAAATTGTGGGTTCTGGCTATTATTCCTACATCTTTGACAGTCGTTACAGGTAGTCAGAAGCTTGAAAGTCTGACAGCCAGTATAACCAAAGGATATGCCT
>NC_039481.1:11596460-11672004 GCF_003590095.1 Trichoplusia ni
ACAAATATGAATGTAATACTTACTGGGATCAAACCCGTCATCAATAGGTAGGAGATTATGAGCAGGCCAAGCTTGTGTAGGCGCAGGGTAGCCCTCTACTAGTAGGCCGCCCTCGTAACCAGACACCGGGACATACTCGACGCCGCCGCCTTGGCCCAGGTAATGCTCGCCGCCCACCTTGTACTGGACCGTGTTCCCGTGCGTATACAGCGTCACCTTTTTGAGATAGTGGTCGAGTTATGAGCGAGATTAATGGACACCTTCGCAGTTGGTTATTTTAAAACAAAGTAAAATAAACGAACCTGCTGTGAGTTAGGGCTCGGCGGCGCTTCGTACACGCCTTGTGACTGCGGCACCACCGAGCCATAGACGACGTGCGTGCCGCGTGCCAGCGACGAGGACGAGAGCGTGGGGTCGGAGCGGTACAGCAGCTGCCCCGGCGGGGACTCGTCGCCGCGCGAGCCGCCCGCGCCCCCCGCGCCCCCGCCGCCTGCCGCGCCACCGCCGTATAGTGTTAGCAGCTCTTTGCTGCCTCCGGCGTAGGCACCATATGCGGCCCCACCGTATTGCGGGCTCTGCCCTGCGTAAGCGTAGCCCCCGTGCACCGATGTTACAGGCTGTAAACTTGCATAAGTGGTAGGTCGTGGCTCGCCATCTCCTCGCGCTTCGTATTTCACCTGCTGGTAGGCCACGCCCACCGCCTGTTGGTTGTTTAGCGATGTGGTCTGAATCATCTCGAGTGAGGAGGCAGCTTGCTCGCCGAGCACGGCCGTGTACTGCCGGCCGTCACTAGGCGCCGCCTCGTTCCCGGGGTACGCCTGCATTTGCTCCTTCTCCTTGTGCAGGAAGGCTTCATGAGCAGCTTCATCCCCCTCGCCTTCCTGCGCCACAATGACGTGATGCGGCGCGCCGTAGCGTAAAGCAAGGCCTCGGGAGTACGTGGGGCGCTGCGGCGGGCGCGCATACTGCGGCGGCGCACGTTTGTCGTTCGGCGAGGGGAGAGCGCGGTAAGGCTCTTGTTTGAAGGCCAGATACCTCGCGGTCTCAGCCTCGGCCAAGCGCATGCGCTCCTCGTCGTAGTGCTGGTGTTCCCGCGCTTCTGCCTCCTCGAGCTTGGTGGTGTAGTGCTGCAGCTGCTGCTCGTCTAAGGGCGGCTGCTCGGGCGGCTCGTCCTTGACGCCGTCATCGGTGGCGAGGTCGGCGGGCTCGTCCGTGGTGATGTGTCCGGCGGCCGTGATGGTCCGCACGGCACGCCGCGACGTTATCACGGACTGCGAATGCGTGGGCGGAGAAGGCTCGCGCAAGGCTGTGGCCCCTCCTTGCTGCTGCTCGGGGCCCTCAGGGCCGGGCCCCGCCGGCCCGCTCGCCGGCTCGGCGCCCTGCTCCTGTTCGTTCCGCTCTTCATTCTTGACGAGCTGCAGCGCCTCAGAGTTGGCATCCACCTCGCGCTGCTCCATCTGCCCCACGTTGTCCATGTCCTAGCTGCAACCAGATTTAGTCATGAACTCCAGTTATGCAAAGAGGATATACTTGCCTAAATAGGAGAAAGGTATTTCTAAGAAACTAGGTAAGTTACAAATAAAGCATGGCTCATTTGTGGGCAGACGACAAAGTAAACAAAAAGGTATCGTTTTGGGAGCGGAAGAGCGCCGGCGCGGAAGTATAAGACAAATAGGGAACAAGAGCGCGTGCGCCGGCGCCGGCCGCGGTTCACTCCAGCTTTTTACCCGAATTTATTGATTGAACAATAACTCAATTTAAGAATATTTGTCGACGCGTATATCGATATAAAAAGTATGTTTTTACTTATCGATATTGAAAGTTGATCATAAAAAATATAGGTATAAGAAGCAGAGTTAACAATAATACTTAGTTGTCTAACTATCCTATCTACGCCTCGGAAATGAATATAACATAGTAGTTTCTTAGGTTTACGCGAATGTTAGACATTGAAACGAAACTACTTTTACGGATTTTATCGCAATTTAATTTTTGACCATGATACCTGCAAAGGTGTCGAAACGTCGGGAACTAAATTCAAAAATTAAACCGCGATAAAATCCGTAAAAGTAGTTTCATTTTAATGAATATAACAGTTCAATGCAAATATCCCCATTAGTGAATTATATGCTAGCCTTGAACTTCCACTATGACACCGTTATAGTTATTGTCCGTGTGATGACAAAAATGTCAAGTGAAATAATTAAGAAATTGTGATCCAGGGGTGAACGATACTGGAATGTAATGGTCAAGTGCTTGATAGTTTAACCCATTCGTCGAAGATAGCCCATCTTGACACCCGCCGTTACATGTACATTAATATTATAAAGCTGTGTTTTTTTACTTGGAAGCGCTAAACTCAAGCACTACTGCGTAGAAATCATCACGTTTGTAAGCTAATATTGGTTAATTAATGTGATAGCCACGTTTAACAAAATGGGTCATCAAAAACCCAAGATGGGTATATTAATGTAAGCATAAAGTTAAGGATAACCATACCACCAACCATAACCTTTTTATTTTAACAAACTCTGCTCTTAAACAAAAGGCGTTTCAGCGAAAACTTCCGTAAAATACACTTAATAGTATTTTTTTCCTTTTATGGTTGAACACGTAAGATATACCTACTGTTTAAATTTATTTTTAAAAGAGCAACTTATCGAGTTTACTGCCAGTTTTTGTACATAGGAATGAAGTTTGTGCACCTAATGTGGAAAAAAAACTTTAGATTTTGATTTTCTGGGTTTTCATGAATATGTGATTAAGCCTTATCGAAATAAATACGTTAATTCTTAATGGTTTCATTTTTTTCACAGACCGTTTGACGCTTCTCACTCTTCTAGTATGTATTGTGCCTACTGCCGGCATAAAGAAACCCTCTTGTTTAGAGCATGTAATGCAGGATACCAAATAGCAGCTAGTTAAGGTACAGTCGCGGCACGCAGCGTGTACCACACACTACATGGGTACACAGACATATCTGCTGCTTGCCTCTTAGCCGACGATTATTGGAATTACTACCAAGTATACTAACATGATGGTTTGAATATATTAAACCAAATTGGTAATCGGGCATCAATACATGCTATGCACAAGTGAGATTTCCCACATAATAGTTATAAAATAATTTTAAAATATAACATTCCCTTCAATTTCAAACGTGACACAAAATTGTAGCTTGGTCTTTTCAGATGATGTAGTTTCAACTAAGAGGGTCATAACACGTATCCGAGAGCATGACAAATATAGTTTTACTTGTTTTTATTCGGAATGTAGCTGGTGTTAAGAATCAATACATCTGAAAAATTTTAGGTAACAGTGCCGAGTGCAGCCAGTGCCTTGATAGATAGATATTTCCATCAAATGATATTAATATCGGTCTGTGATCAGTTTTCCTCAAGACGAATGTCATGAAAGACGTCCGTCGCGAAAGAGAATAAAGTAACACCACAATCTCGCCCATAACAACTGATATAAGCTTGTAACAAGTTGTCCCCGAGACAACCGGCAAAATCAGCGATGATCACTACCTATGGGTAGTCGGTGAGTAACGGTAACGAATGGAATCCACTCCAGAACAAAAACTGCATCTAGGCCTACTTCTTGACAGGAGATAGGGCAATGATCCAATTTGGAATGTTTTCCGTTCTTATTTTCTTTCTTAATGTGGTGATATATTGTAATGTGCAACATAGCTTATACTGCTTGAAGGCAGTTGATACCTTTTGCGGTAATTATTGACATATTTCAATTACATCAGTGCAGTACTACACAAGGCACGGAGATAAAGTAGTGCAGACAAATCGAAAACCTTCATTTAGTAACAGCCGACTGAGGTTTAAATCTCAGTACCGTCTCTTTAATTGCGGTGTTGTGTTGGAGCACAATCAGTTGCTACGTTGGTTGGTGTCCTCAGCCGGCTCAGCCGCGGCCGCTATCGGCTGATGCCTATCGCCACACGTAGGTGCTGATACAGATCGCCGCCGATCACCGCGCTCTCGCCCTCACTTCGCACAGAATCATTTAAATAAACGTCAATAACTAACACTCACTCCACTGGTTCTTACACTTGTTAAACTTTGCGAAGTACACATCTTCATATTTTAAAGGTGTCTATTAGATTTATGTAAACCTCTTCCTATAGATACTTTTCAAAACAATAACCTAGTTCACTTCAACTTATATCAGGACTCGTAACATATAAAACATATTGCAATTGTCAAGTCACTATTGATAATTTAAAACTGGTTCATCTCAACATCATGAATTGTAGAGGCTAACAGTTAAAACTTGTGGTCTGCAACTTGCACAGTCAAAGTAAACTGAAAAGTACTCATTCTACATCCACACTTTTGAGTTCATTAAGTTAACTTAGTGTTCCCTTACTTTAGGTGCGTAGACGCTAGGGTAATATATCTATGTTTTTATATAATACGATAACTTTCAGATACACCCCGCTCCTGACAATCCACACCAGACAAGGAGCAGTGATTGCAGCTCTCCGCACACATAATACCTGGCGCGCACCTCTCTCTCACCGCCCAAGAGAGTAGACTGCGGCTAGTGCGGAACGAAAATTCTATTACATTGAACTACAATCGGTGTGAAAATAATGGTCTGACAATCGACAATACTCTTTTTTTAAACACATCTAGCTATTTATTAAGTCATAAAGATGACTGTGTACATGAACGTATCACCTGGCCGATGCCGTTACCGTCAAAGGTTCCGTGATGCCCCGCGGACACCTTTCTGCTGTTTTGACACTTCAGATATACGGTTTGCGCACGGAAGAAGGATGGAGCAAGTACTCACGGCTGTGTAGAAGTGTAGAGACGGCGTCGGTCGTCGTGTGTCCGGGTGTGGCGGCGCTTGCGGTTCAAACTGGGCACATCACAGTGTCGAAGTCGCGCGGGCGCGGGTCGCGATGCGCGGAGTGTCGGCGAGTGCGGAGCGCCGCGAGCCCGAGCTCTTCTGCGCTCCAGGTGAGCCGAGTCAGCGAGTGGGCGCGGACGGCGCGCCTGTGTGCGTGCGACGCCGCCCTGCCATTGGCCGCCGCGGCCGCCGCACGCACACAGGCGCGCGCCGCCGCTACTCGGCCGCGGGCGCGCATCCCGCGCGCACCACACTCGCCGGCGCCGACTGCGCTGCGTGATGCTGAGCCCTGGCCCGCAGCCGACTGCACTATCTGAACAATCATATGTTGATAACTTAACTAATCATGAACGGATAACTAAGTAAATGCCTAGTTATCTACGTTTTAAATACGTATCTACGAGTATCATCGTTGTTCTATGATATCCCGATGAGAAGATTACACGCGACGACACATTGACGACTCTGAAAGTGACTCAGTATACTTCTTAAACTAGGACAAATGAGGTATTTCTATCCGTTCTTGAAGAATATTAAAATATGT
Source organism: Trichoplusia ni (assembly GCF_003590095.1). NCBI lineage: Eukaryota > Metazoa > Arthropoda > Insecta > Lepidoptera > Noctuidae > Trichoplusia > Trichoplusia ni. Next base: position 11,601,880 of record NC_039481.1, read on the forward strand.
CTATTCCATGTAACGTGTTTTCGACAGCCAACCTAATCATTCTTATTGTAGATTTAGGTCAAATATAAGCCGTACAAACACACGTAGAAATTTTGGTAGTAACAATGGTTTATCGACGAATTGATAACATGGCCTCATCGTTGATCCACCGCCCGAGAGCCGGCCAGCTTGAGGCACTGGTCGCGCACACTCGGGCGACCTTCGCGACCACGCAGGCCTCGCCGCTGCAAACTCATAATCCTCATTATCCCCAAATTTATGTCAATATAATATAATATAGTACGACTTAGGTATGAAGGTGCGCTTTAACAATTATTATTGTATTTACGATACGTATCTTAACAATAAAAACTGTCGATAAGTGTAATGCGTCGTGTGTTATCTTATCAGCTAGAGGATTACTTGAGACATCGATCATCGCTCTAATTACTGGCGGTACCTAAAAGTGCGGGCCACCAGCTCACGTCGTCCTCTCCGTCGCCCCAAGTCATCACAGATGCGGAACTCAATACACGAGAAAATGTGTGAGCGATCCTTGACTGCGGTCATAAAAAGTAGACTATTTTAAAATTCAATTCATGACTGGCTCATTCAGGCTTCAGTATTTGTCACCAGTCTATATTCACAGATGATGAATGCAGTTGGTGCCATAACAACAAATAATGAAACAAAAATTGAGGTCATAAATTTAGTGGGTAAACGTTTATTTTCCATTTGCCTTATTGTACGAAATTCGGTATTTTCATGAATTTTGCTAACTCATGACACATTCGCAATCGAATCCAATCAAATAACTATTAAAATATAGTCACAGATAATGGACTCGCTTACTAATCTCGGCAGCGTTCGATTTTGACAACCAGCCGTGAACGGATATTAGTGAAGAGGTATACAGTAATGGGGGTTATGATTTTCATCGACAACAGTAAACCATACAAATCGTTGATTTTCGCTGAATCCTCTGTAACAAAAAGCAGAAGACTAGAAATAGAAAAAGCCGTAACCGTAGCACGCGGCGTAGCTGTAGTGGTCGCGGTAGCAGATCTCGTAGCAGTTGCTGTAGCCGCTACTGTAGACACCCGTCCCTGTCTTACCTGCTTGTTTTCTGTAACTTTTTCGCGGATTTTAAAGCTGCTTTGTGGTTTCGTCATTACCAATAGTCATATTTTTTTAAGAATTCGTATCGGTAGTTATAAGTTGATAAGTTTTTCTTATCAGTATTTTATCAGAAAAGTAAGTTTACTTGATTCCTAACAACAAAATATGTTTATTTCTTTTTATAATATAAATTGTGATTAGTGAATAATTAAAAAAGCAGTTTTAGCCCTAAGCTTAACTATCAAAAACTATTGATCGATGAAATGGTAGGAAATGAGTGGACTTATTTGCGCTTTCTTATAAAAACCTTTGGTATTAACATTTTCATACAGGTGTTAGAGTCAAACAGCTTGTTCGGGAAAATGAGCAAGTCATTTTACCCGTAATCAATAAATAAACGTCAGTTCTAGTTGTTTAAGTGACATTAATGGGAGTTGTATCCGCGGCTGGAACCGCGACTCGCGTGCAGGACTTTTACTAGCAGCAGAGTGTAAACAAGTACTATAATAGGTGGAAGCTAGGTTCCGCGGTAACACAATGGACATACATATCCGACTGCAAAGAGGCCGTAGAGTTCTCCTCTTAATAAATGGACCGGTAGCCAGAGGTGCCGGTATTTGAACAAACTTTATTTTAGGTGTAACCAGTAGAACGGTGGTCTGTGCTCCGGCGAGTCCCTGGCCGGGTCCCGGCTCCGCGCGCATCACGCACCACAAACAGCGCTTGTCTTATCGATTCACTTGACGGAGCTGATAACAGTCCGCGCATGAGTGCGTGCAGCCACACACGCGTGTGTGCGTGACACTCGACGCTGGTGATTCAGCCGCATTTTCCAGATCATACTTATTTGTTCAATACCGAGCGATGTTATTTTTGTTAAACCAACTACGTAACTACTCGTACTTCACTATGAGTAGGTTCAGGCTGGGGAGGCCTGCCATCGCCTCAGTAAGATAATATGCCGAAAACCCCTTTGAGTTCGGGAACACGTTATATATTACTATTCCATTGCGAGGTCAATATTCACGAAAACTCCCCTGGTTTCACTAGTTAATAAAAATGTCGAAGGCAACCAAGCCTATATATATTTATCAGAACAGAGAGGTGAATAGATGAACCAAGCAGCGTGCAATTGTTCCCACGCCGAACAAATGCGCGGAGCGACGTGAAGGCTAAATCAATACGATTAAGGCCTAACCTAACACATAGCGAGTGCTACGAATAGTATGAATATATGGAATGAAGCGTTTTGTATGTAAAGCAGTCAGTGTCCGGACCGTGGACCTACTCACGAAATGTTTGTCGGTACTTGACAAAGATCGATATTTCTCGCATGTAATATGTGTTGAGATGGGCCGTCAATCTCCGAGGAGATTAGTCTCTCGTACCTACGGCTGTCGCCCGCGATCCACAGCGTGTCAAATTGTGTCGAACGGTGTTATCTTGTCAAGACAAGCGTTTATTTATATAAGAGTAAATCGTGTCGCACACCGACAACACGCTAGTCGTTGCGAAATCATATAAGGCCTGAGCCTGCATCTGTTGTGCCCTCCGACGTCGATGCCACTCGCAAGTGGTGACTGTCCCAGATAGACCAAAGCCTCGCTAACTACCAACAAAAATAGTTCAAATTTGACCTTAAATTGACATTTAGCTACGAGCATTGGATATGCATGGAGCATGAGTTTATGTTCTATTAGAGTTGTTTTTTGTAGACATATAGTGATATACTAAAGTCACTGCGTGGCCGAAGTGATAGTGCTGGCCGGCTAGGCGCAAAGCGGATCGAGGGCCCTTGCACAACCTGGCTATGTGGGGCACAGTTGCGACACTGAGCGACCACGTGTCGGGTGCGCGGTGCTCTAGCCGGGTCCTGGCGACTCCTAATCCAATTACAAATACGCCCATGGGAGGTGCGATGTAAGGCACTGTGCGCATGTGTGCGTACAGTGCATCGACCCCATTGATACACCACTTAGTATCTCGCTTTTCTTGAGATATGCAAATTGTTATCTCGTTTATCTTAACTAGGCGCTAATGTGAGACCGGTTATCTTAGAGTTTGATAATCGTATCTAACAGATACAGTATCTAGTCGAACAGCTGTTGTTACTACACGTCAACATGTGCGCATGCGATGATGCGGCGATCTCCTCTGTGGTACCCAGGATAAATAATTTAGTGTACCGGGCATACTACTACCAATGAGAAGAGTCACTCCTACCTACATTCTGTAAAGAGGTACTTACCATATAACAAATAGTCGTATTATGTTAAGTCGCATAGGATAGCGAAGTGAGTGTGAGGCGAACGCGGCTGGCGTCGTTGTGTAAGCGAGGGGTCGCTACGCTGGGTGTGTTCGCGAGTGACGTGATAACGTGAGCAAACACCGCCGACGAGCGCTATGCTAATATTTGTAGGGAACGTCGCTGTCACCCTCCCCCCGAACAGCGCGACCCCCGCGCTTGCCTGCGCCCTGGAGGTGAGATAGGGGCCGCGATACCATCCCCGATACCGAGTAATTATCAGATAGAAAACCTACAGATTTGATTAGGAGAGCGCGTATCTGCGGCCGCGCCGCCTCATTACAGTCCAGGCTTGCCAGCTCGTCGCGCGACGTCGCCCGCTCCCCGAGCCGCCTGACGCGCGCTCTAATCCCGCGCGGATCTGATAGCCACTCGATACATCGACGGATTATTGATGGGCGCCGCTCGACCTCAGCCCGATCTTATCAGTTGTTTTTTTGTCGAATATTTTCCGTGAAAAGCTAATAAAGAACGGTGTAGCAGAGCCTCGCGGAGGTAAGGGGGGGGGGGGAGCGGGCGTGAGGCGGCATTGCACGTGACGCGATGCTCACTGATAAGCCGCCATATTGTTTCAGTTCGTACCCCTCCCCCCTCCCCACTCGCTCCCCACGTACACTCGTCGCCGTCGACTGTATGTTTCACGAGTATGTGCCTGTGTGTGTATCATGTGTGCGAATGACGCTATCGTATTTGGTCACGTAGGTACCTTTCCAAAGTAATAAGAACAGTTGTAAATACCCATCAGTTACATTAAAGCCTCACGTCTGTACTTTAACATTTAAAGTTGACTTTTGTTTTTTTTTTGGTTCCGGCTGGGAGCTGTCGTAACTGCTACTCGTAAAATTAATAAAAGACAGGAATCAGTTTTAAGTTGATTTAATTCGTGGTGTACTTCTGATCGCTTAAGTATTTACTATTTACAAAGTTACATGTTTACCTCATTGACGCTTGTCCGACAACGCGCTACAGTAACTACAACACATAAATACCGTAACATCATTATATATATCTACACTTATGTATTACAAACGTAAATATAATATTCGTCGCCGAGTGCCGGGCGCTGCGCAGCCGCAAGCCACGACACACACGACAGCTTCGCGTGTACTCCATCAACATTATGAGATTTATATATTACTTTCATATAACATGCAACAATAGTCGACATAATATAAAAAAAAACATAAAATTACATTTATTATTTATTTTTGTTAACATTAATATAATATAATTCGGATTTTAGCATTAGAGAGGTCTCTCAGATCTATGCGTTCCGCTTAACTATCGCGCAGGAGGGCCCGCGGCTCTCCTACGAGCTATCGTATTCGGGGAATGTGTCGTGAAGTCATGGAGTCAACGATATTCTATACTATCTATCTAGGTAATCTATACTTTTACTAGATGTGCACGCGATGCGCACTTACATGCTCTTGCAACCTGATGATGACGACCACCAGCAGCTAATGTTGTAACGAGAACCTACGGATAATCTATGAATATACCTATAACTTCATTGCACACGCGTATAACTTATCGGAAAATCCGGATAAATATGCGTGTATGGGTTAACTACTTTCAAATCATTAACAATGGGCCTACTATTTTCATGAATAACCGACGCAAGTAGTATTCAACGAACCACCTGATCCGATCAATTAACACTAACGTCTAGTATCAAACTATCATAATATTATGCCACAGAATTTCAAATTTCATTAAGTCTTTGAGAGAGCATGTGAGTGCGCACCTTAGCATAATAATATTTTACAATTACAAAAATATAAATTTAATAATTCAACATAGAAATATAATTTTCGCTGTTTCCATTTAAAACAGCCTCTTAATTTAACATCAGCATAGTACTCTTTACAATAATGTATAATATGAACATATAAGCTATCTACCTAGGAATGCAACACTTTAGGAATGATTTAGATACAGTCTCATCGCTTATTATTATACATAATTATTATTTGGTAACAGTGGGAACACACAGTTAACTCGTGGCACGCAGTACATCGTCGCGAGGCGGCGCCTCCGTATTTGGTAAACTAGCAGCGACTCGTCGCTCGCGCTTCCTACACTAAGTCCTAGCTAACGTACCTAACAACTGAGATTCTATAGGGCGAGGTGGCGGCGCCTCGCTCAGCTGCCCAGCGACACGACGGTGGGGCGCTCGACGCGCTCGTCGGCGGAGCGCCGGTACTCGTCGTCGTAGAGCGCGTGCGCGTGCGCGGCGTGCGGGTGCGCGGCGTGCGCGTGCGGCAGCGCGTGCGGCGCGTGCGGCGCGTGCGGCGCGTGCGGGCCGTGCGCGCTGTGCGCCGGCGGCGGCTCCTCCAGCTTCAGCGGGTGCGGCTGCACGTAGTAGTTGAGCGCCAGCGGAGAGCGCGCGCCGCTGCCGCCGCCCGAGCCAGTCTCCACTGTACCACGACACAAGCCTTACTAACACTTCGAACACGCATTCAACATACAATAAAACCTTGAGTCAAACACCTCCTTAACTTTAACAAAATAACATATGGAAGCTAGTTAGGGGGGAGGAGGGGCAGGCAGTCACCTCGGGGTAGGAATGACAAGCGAGGCTAGGAGCTCAGCGCTCGACACTTACACAGATTCTCGATCTTGACGCCGGACGTGATGGTGCGCTGCACAGCAGTCTTGATACTTCGCTCCGCTTTTATGCTGTTCTTCGGTTTTCGCTTCCTTGTCTGAAATATTTTTAAAAACAACATTAGCTAAAAATATCTCGTAGTTTAGATAAAGTAAACATGTGTGCAAGTAACACTGTTTAATAATGACAATAACGGCGTGGTATCTAAAAAAAAAATTAACTGATCAACTCTAATATGCTAAGTGGACTTTTTAGTCTGGAAACTGGCATAATTTTATTTTTAAATAAATTTTGCCCAAATGTCGTCCCAACACACGACACTAGTACTTATTAATAAAAATAAGATTGAGAAGTAGCTGCGGTAAGCTAATCAGACCATTTATATGACAATGTTTAGTTTGTTGTCTTCTATTGCCATGTTTGGGTGTTTGTTTATTGTAATGATTAATTGAGATTCAAAGGCATGTACCATACGTGCATGGGACGGCAATCGAGGGCTAATTATAAAACATTCTTAAATGGATGCGTCAACGCATTAAACTTCAATTATTGGTGTGTTGCAATTAGATAGTTGCTGTTCAGAACGTGTTCTAGCTAATTGTAATTACACAAATGCAAGCTAATAGATAGATCAATTATAGTTAACAAATTATATGATGTGGTAACTCGAAAACAAAAGTGTGCTTGTGATTTTGAAGACTTTGTAAGGTTGCGGTGTAGGTAGTAGGTTTGTGTACGCACCTGTATGGAATCCTTCTTCATGGCGAGCGGGCGGTTGATGTTGTGCAGCTTGTAGTAGAGGCCGCACGCGTTGCAGACGGTCTCGCCGAGCGAGTTGCGGCGCCACAGCGACGTGGTCGTGGTCTGGCAGTTGGTGCACGACATGCCCGGCCGCTTGGTGCCCATCTACACACATACACGCGCGTTACACTCGCTGTTCCTCCGCCGTAACCATGTATATCTCATTGGCATGCATGACTAACTACACAGGGGTTAGTGACAACGGTGATGTTAGGTACAAAAGCGATGGATGTTAGTGGGCAGGCGTCGGGTGAGGGGCGGGTCGGGGCGGGGTGGGGTGGGGCACGTACCCCTTTCTTCTGTTTGTAGTCAGAGGGGGTGGAGGCTGGGTGCGCGGGGTGCGCGGGGTGCGCGAGCGGCGCGGGGGCGGGCAGCGCGTGCGCGTGCGTCGTCGCCATGCCGTTAAACAGGAAGCCCTTGTAGAAATCCGCGCCCGGCGGGGCCCCCTCCGCGGCCACTGCAACCAGAACAAGGGTGTGGGAGTCGCGCTACGGAGCGCGGCGAGCAGTTCGAGCGGGCGCTCGGCGGGCGCGGATCTCGGGCGGGAGTCGCGGGGGGGGCGCGGGGCGGGGGAGTGAGCAGTGGGCTGCGTACGTCGTGCGCGTGCGCGGGCGCGTGCGGCGCGGCGACGCGCTGACGTACCAGCCGCCGCGGCTGCTTCAGCGGCCGGTTCATGCCGTTCATCTTGTTGTAGAGCCCGCACGCGTTGCACAGGTAGTGGCCGGTGCCGTCGCGACGCCACAGCGGCGTGTGGATGGCGCCGCAGTTCACGCACTCACGCCCCTCCGTGAAAAACTCCGCCACGTCGACTGTCGCAACACACGCTAGTTAGCTCACAACTTATACCCTGACATCATCCCGCCGAGCGTCGCCACTCAACTACTTGCAACACTTTCCATGGTCTGCCGTTCCAGCTCCCTGCCGATGTCTGCTAAGCAGCCGACACCGGCTGGCAGCTGTCTCTCAACAGCGATAGAACATGCTTACTCATATTACCGAAATACAAATAGCTATCCAAACAACAAGACATGAGGAAACTTTGGATTGTAGGACAATTAAATAAATGTAAAAAACAATAGTTGCAAGCGCTATTGTGAACATTCCTGGTCATTGATCATGTGCCTAATGATCAAACTTCAATTTATAAATGAAACAATAACAGCGGATTTTGTGTTTATCAGCATAAGTTTGTGTAGAGAACATAATAAAACAATGGAGCGCCCAACATGGCCAGTCCGCGGCCTTGACAGTGAGAGTTGTTGATTCATCGCCGTCGGAGCCGCACGTGAGCGCGTGCTGACACAGCGCGCGCGCGCACGTCTGCGCGTGACGTCACTCGCCAGTAACGGCCGCGAACGTCGACCCTGCTCCCGCTGGCCGCTGGCCGCTCACACAACACACGCCGCACGCAACGCTCAGACCCATACCGATTTATTACCTGGAACCGTTCCTAGCAAGGCAGCATCGAGGTCAAAGGTGCTAAAGTAGTTAAGGCTTTAGGTATATAATCGTATCATTGTCACGGATGTAATAAGACATACATTATGTGGTCTAGGTGAGCATGATTAGTTAGTCCTCTCATGATGTTGTGGTACTTAAGGCACTCAAAAAAACGGAACCCTATTACGAAGGTACCGTTGTCTATTATCTGTATCTCATGAATCGTGATTTAAAGCGACTTACTTATACTAACAACTTTCGATTTAAATATTTTTATCGTCTGAAGGGTATGTGTCTATGTGTCTAAGTAGCCACGCCATTATATTCATACTGTAATTGATGTGCTTGTGAGCGGCGAACCAACGACTGCCAGTCGTTTAGAACCTATCCTTTCGGAAAATCCTCTTAACTGGCCAATATAACAAGTGATATTATTATACCTATTTATATTTCTACATGTAGTTTGCGATAGTGCTGTACCTATCTAATTACATATACGAGATTGTTACACAAATGTTGTGAATTAGTGTAAATGTATTCAATTTGTATATCGGGTAAAAAATTGTTGGTGAGCTATATTTAGTATTTATTAATACAAAATATAAAGTAAAATAGTTTGGATGCTTCACGTCTGCTCTCCCAAAGAAGCGGAGATGAATGATCCCTGGTAGATCACATTTTAGATTAAAGCTTTCAACAAGGCCTCTGTACGTTGCAGCTAGGTCCTCGTGCTCGCCTATAAAAATGATCGAGTCTTCTCCCATGAAGTTATCTAAATATCAGAAAAATATCATATTCCACAACTCTCTTTCAGATATTGTAGAGCGCGAGAACAAAGACGGGTTACCTATTGGACAAGAAGCAGTCGATTGTGATTACATTTTGATTTTGCTGTTTATTGAACTTTTTCAAATGTTGCTGTGTTAAACTGTTTTTTTTTTCTTCTAAGCGTCTCCAGAAAAAGTACCTTAAAGCTGGTTAAATGTGATTTTTGACTCGGTAAAACAAACAAATGGTGTTGATAGGAGTACTCTGTCCGGTGGGCTGTGTGTGTGTGTGTGTGTGTGTGTGTGTGTGTGTGTGTGTGTGTGGCAGCGGGGCGCGTACAGTTTCAATGGAATCCAAGACCGTTACGTGCGGCCGGCTCACGTCCGCGGTGTCTGCGTGACGCGTGCGGACTCAGCGTTTGGCACTTCTCGTTTGTCCCGGACTCATAAAGACAGCTTTGTTTCGCACTTATCTAGCAAATATTACGCGGACCAAACGTGTGTGTCTGCACTCCGTCCGTTCTAAGTAGAGCCTTTTGGCACATGTCAAACAACAAAACAAATAGTTACTAGAAGAGCGCTTTTCGAAAACAAAAATTTTTGTCATTGTGCGTGGTCTCAAAAATAATTGTAAATATAAAAAATCATATCCACCTCATTATTTTGGCCTAAATAAATGATTCTCAACTAACAGAATAAAAAGTAAACGATTACTGTGTATTCAGTAAGTTGAGAATTAATTACGAATCGTTTACAAAATATGTAGTTACTAAGTAATCGTAGCTGAATAAGATAAAAATAAATTAAAAAATAGACGATGATTCCATGTAGTGATGCAGGTATTATTGGCAAGGTATTAAATCGGAATATTCAAAATTTACGATAAAACTTAAATACAGGATATTGAAAACAATCAGCGAGCAAGAATAAGTGACCAGTGCCCAAAAAATTATGTGAGCATTAGAAAGAATTTAAATGTATCGAGTCTCCCCATATCACGGACGCAGTATTATACTGGGCCCGACTCACAATAACCAACATTCAGAATAGGGATGATGACAATTTTTTTTTTGCAGTGTCCGTCTTGTAGTTTTTTGTATAATAATGGAAACCTATTTTTTAATTTGTCCCGCAAACATAAATTGACCAAATTACAGTGAATGAAACTTACGCGTGACGTTACGATTGAGTATAAATTTTACCCTATCGTTACGTCACAAGCCCCCTCTCCTAAACTTTAAAGCAGTTAATCTTTGTCAATTATAGTTTTTCTGAAAAAGGAAAAAATACGTGTCTCATACTTTTCAATTATTTAACTGAGGGACTAATTAGATTTTTTCTTTTCATACCCAGTCATCATCCCTATTGGTACTTGTGAAAATCCCAAATAAAATTATAAGTATTTCGATCCGTATGAGAATATCGCAAATCTGGTGGGTATCAGCTCCGTGACGTCACGTCCAAGTATATCTAACATGAATTCTTCAAAATAAGACACGCTTTCAAAAAACACCAATCAATTAAATATCCTCTGCTGAAAGCATTATGTACAAATTATTCAAAATGTGCAGACAATTTAATAAACAACTTACTGACATGTAGATATTATATTATTTTCAGAGATAGTGATATGTTTTGGGATAGCCGTGGTCTTACATATGACCCTGCTGTAACTAACTGATTAATTAGTATAAAAAATGAATTCCAAGTGGTAAACAGAACAAACGAATCGACGTTGTTTAATTAGTAGAAGGTATTTTTGCAATAGTATGTAAATAATCATTTCAGTGGAGACTGTTCTCAACTCTCCTTCTTATTGATGACGTTTATGAGGCTAGGCAAGTAGCAAGTGTTATATTTTAACGTACGGGATCAATATTTCACCAGCATTTATAAAAATCCACTTCTGCAGTTAGCACTTTACTGATAAGTGACAGTGACAGGCGCAGCACTAGCAGTCCGTGCTGCCACGGATCACATGTGTGCTGGGCAGTCATGGTTGATGATGCCAGCAGTGTTAGTGATCACACGGTCATAGGCACCGTGTGGCGACGTGTTCGGTTACACAACGCATCGCCAGCCACAATACTTGACAGATTCATCTAAAATGAATGGTGCCGTTTCCGATTACCCATTATAGCAGTCAGCATTAAACATGGATGCCATTAGCCGGCCGTTACAGGCGTTTGTAACGCGAGCCGGCCATGTGCGCGCCGGGCTGCGCGCTCTGCTCGTACATACACTTTCTGCACGCTTATTATAATTTGGTACAAAATGTGCTGTGACCAATTTTTCGATAAAAGTAACTGGTGTTATAGGTACAATAAATATTAAAAATGACAGCTACGTAAGATGTCATTCGTAACACGTTTATATTATTGTTGTCAAACCCAAAAGAGGGCCTCGTTAGACATGATGAAAGTGTTCAGTTTCAGATGCAGTGTGGCTGCGAAATTGTTTTGTTATTGCAAACTGTGGAGGTTCTTGAAGAGGAAGCGAGTGACGCGTTGACGTCACTGCTTAGCTATGTCCCTAATGGTGTTAAATTAGAAGGAGCTCGTCCTGAACGCGATAACGCGCCATCTAGTGATAAGCGCGTACATTAGAGACGTTAGTGTCAGTGAGCAAATATGCGGCGCGCGCGGAGACAACGGGCCGGCGATGTTTTTTGTAGAGCTTTGTTTGTGGCGATAGCAGCGGAGACGCCGCGCCGGCCGGACGCAAGACTGTTTGCGCGGCACGTGCCTTATCCGATACCATTTACGGAATGCGATTTTAATGCGCTTAAAAGGGAACGACTTCATTTTAAAATAAGACACGGTTTTTTCGAGTGACCTACGTAAACACGGGCTTCGAGTGTCGCTAGTTTAAAAGACCGCCGCGCGCCGGCCGACGGAGAAGTGCTTATAATCTATGGACGCTACGGTCGCGATTCTATTCGCCGCAGCCGACGAGGAAAACCGCGATTCTTGCTAATTAAACTCTGTTGTGTCATTGTGTGTGCTTCAGGGGCAACACACGCGCGGGCTGCACGGTGCCTGTTGTCTTCCACACGCGACCTTGCTTCTCGAAACTAAACATGGACGTGGCGGAAAACAGCATTTAATAAAAATAGCCATTCCAGTATTTTAATAATTGGGCAACTGTTTGAAATAATTATGCTGATTTCAAATGAACTTTTCATTTCCGAGAGTCGTAGTTCTGTGCTAACACCATTGTGGGCTCGACTAGAGGAAAACATGTGGTATATTTTATGTTAGTTTTAGTTCTCTCATATCCGAGCACTTGTTCTCATTTGTTTCATGTATTACTATTGTAAGCTGCTTTGCAACTGAAGATTTTTATCTAAAAACTGATATCTTTTCAGAGAAAATATATTAAGTCATTAAAGCATTTTACGAGTCACCAAACTAAAATAAAATGTGTTCCGACGCATTGCGAAGACTGATGAAGGTTTAAGTGTAGAGTATAATTTACGAGCTTTCACACGAGCGGTCGTAAATAATGCCGGAACTGTGTGCTTATCGAGTTCGAGTTTTGGAAATCGCTTATCGCTTATATTATTATAAAAAAACATGGCGGGAGTTGCGGGATGCGTCCCGCGGGCTATCGCCTCGTGACCTGCCACAAAAAGCCGCGGCGCTGTTGCTATCTGTCGCGGCACTAGCGGCTGCGCGCGTCGCGTATCGGGGCGCGGGAGCTCTACCATCTAACTCACGATCTTATCGTTGGCGACACGCTCTTGTCTCTTGTATTCCTCACAACCTTATGCATTGCACAAAATCCCTCAATACCTACGGGCGTCTACTTGTAGGGTTATGTGTCACTACTCGCACTCTCTGGCCGTGGCACACATGGCGCACTAGTGTTGCTATCCAAGTGGGTGAGTACAACGTACACGGTCAGCACGAACTGATCGCAAGCAGCAGCTGTTGTGAATCACACCCTGAGCTCGGCCGCGACACGCACTCATTGTGCTTCAATGTAATCAACATATTGTTTTTAATTCGCTTCTATATTAGTTCGTAGACGAGACAAAAGCTAATGCCTAATATAAATGATATACATACCATTAGATAACTGATAGTTGTTATAGTTATACTCCTAGTTCCTGCTTAAATACATTGATATTTAGTTCGGTGATCAACAATCTGTCTAGAAATATCAATGGTGTAGGGATAGGTCGGCTCCATTTCACAATCGAAGCGAGAATTGAACCGCTCTTATCCAATGAGAAACCTAAATTTAGTTTAATTTATTTTACAACTATTTGAAGGATACACATTTGTTTTAGAATGGCTACTTACTGGCAGAGAGACTGGCAGCAGCGGACAGCTGTGGTCGACGATTACTTTCCAAGTTCCACACCTCCTGGAAATAGAGAAGCAGTGGTGTGGGTGTCGGGTCAGCAGAGGCGGTGGTCGCGGCCGGAGCGGCGCTCACCTGGTGCGAGTAGGGCGGCACGGCGGCGCCGTACACGGTGTTGGGGCGCGAGGTGGCGCACGCGAAGGCGCCGCCGAAGCGCGCGCTGAAGGCGGGCAGCGAGCCCCCGCCCGCGCCCTCCGCGCCCCCCGCGCCCTCTGCGTACTCCTCGCCCAGCACCACGCCGCCGCCCGAGCCTCCGTAGCTGGGCGAGCCGCCTGGCGACACACAAACAACACGCCTTATTACTGGGCTCCTGGCACGAGGTAATACGAGCCATCTTACCTATAAGGCATAGCTCCTACCTGCACTAGAGTTCCATATTTGAGGTTGTGTGGCGATCTCGGCGCCATTACCGAAGTAAGGTGATCCAGCTGCGTACGCGCAGCGTGAGTATACAGTACCGCCCCCGCCTCCTCCACCGCTACTGAAAACGAATATATTTTTTAACATTAGGTATGGGTAGGACTACAATCTTCTTGTCCTTAAAACATTATTCAAGAAATTCAATCTTTTTTTCGGGAAACAAAATTTCCTTTTCATGCGCAAGCCAATTTTAATAAAAACTAACACTATTCAAAACACAAGATATTTCTTTTTTAATATTTCGAGTTCAAAACGAATCAAGTAGCGCTCCAAAGGTCACCTTCTATCTCCAGCTCGAGCTCCACCCGAGCATCAAACCAGCTCCATGTCATCAGAATATTGCATCGTCATGCAATATACATATGCATGCCTCGAAAACCAGAAGTGGGTTAAAGTGGGTTTTGGGGAAGTGGGGAATTAAATTCAAGCTATGTATTTGATTACAGACATAGGAAAAGGTTTAAGTAAATAAACTTATTAAATTACATTATCTTAGTACCTACTCGTTTTGTCACATGAGACCTGACATAGAGTAAAGAATCGTGCGAGTCCCTCCGCCAGCCCCCAGAGGCGCGGCGCGGCGGGCGCGACCAGCTCGTTATGTAAATGAGCGCTATATTTCATGGCGCCCGCTAATTGTCACAGCGCGACTCTTGTGCGCTTACCTACACGTACCGTACTAATTTACACACTCAATTAAGCGAGTGAGCTCATTCTACTTAATACTACTATTCATTATTCAAATTGACAAATAAGTTGCTCGCTTAGAAACAACAGCAGGTTGAGTACCTACGACAGAGGCGCGCGCTCTATTGTTTCGCAACTGAAATAAGTGATAGGTAAAAGTAGTTTTTGAAACAGGTGAGTTTTGAATAATATATTTATTCAAATAAGACTTTATAGTGCAAAACAGGCGACCCAGAGGAAATCAGGATCTCTTACGAGATTACTCCTTTGTTCGTCTCTAGGCACGCCCCACTCCGGAAGGGAGTTTTGACTTTATTCTAAGTTACAACTGGCATAAAGTTGATTACCCGCGAAGGTGTAAAAGACCGCTATCAAAATACGTTGCGTTTTATCGTATTATAGAAAAGGTGCACGTGTGCGGTCTTCTCGCAAGAGCAATAGCAGCCTGAGTGTTAGTAAGTAGGTGCGGGACGGTGACACGAACATATTGCAGGTACGTGGCGTCGCAGAGCGCGGCTAAAGGCTGCATGTACTGCTGCTGTGAAACATTTTAACATAGTTCAAGAACACCGCGTACTCAGTGTGTAGTTGTTAAGTAGAGCGCAGTAAGGCTAATGGCTCGGAACGTCTCGGAAGTAGGTACGCGTTATCGTGCGACCGTCGCCCACCCCCCCCCGACGCCCGCGTGCCCCTCAGTCCCGCCGAGCCCGCGCCCCGCGGCGCCGCCCTCGACCCGCTTGCATTCATTACGCGGCACGGGACAACCACGACGCTCTCGGTCTCGCTGTCGAGTTAAGCGAGCTCATCTCCTACTCGTACTATGAGGGCAGTTGATGTAGCTGGCGACAGTGACGCACCGCCTTGCCAGCACGAATACGACTTGCACGAGAACGCGGAAGTAGAGCGCAGGTAGTACACGCACGTAGCATGCGAGTGCGCATTACACAGCCAGGCCTCGCGAAGCCTGGCGCACGTCACGCCCTGGCAGGACAGGAATGGTATAATACAGGGATAGCCTATGTGATTGAGTTTTATAATCTACCATAACTACTGTATCATACATGCCTGATATGCCTGATATAACGGCGTTTGATATGTAGCAGATATCTGTAGAGCCTTGGCAGTACTACGACTTCTGCCTTCTCAGTATATTTGAACTTGTCCCTAACTGAAGCCAGCATTTTTGAATTTTCGAGCTTTATATACTTATTCTCTTATCTATATATAAAAGCAATCCTTAGGCAGATTTTAATGGATTGCTTTCTAATTCGATTGATTCTAATTGATCTTAACTTCACTGTAACATTTATTTTGGGATTCGGAAATGTTAGTTGTATTTTTGAAAAAAAAGAGTATGGTTTTGTCTGTGACCATACTGGTTACGACTCTGAATTGTTCTTTAATTTTGCCACGTTCCGACTAAATACTAAGGCATATCTTCCATTACCGTCCCATATAGTAGCATGTAGGTGATCCCGCATCCGGGCCGCGCCGCTCCGGCGCACAGCGTGCGGGCCGCGGGCGCGCACGTGCCGGCCGCGCAGCGTGACCGCTCACGCCGGACTGAAGCACGTGCTACACTTTAAGACGAGCCTTCCTCTAACGGGCTCCAAGCACGTTCATAACCATGATGATGTATTCCGAGCAAGCAATAACGCGGCGTCATGCATCATTAGGCCGGGTGTCGATTGCCATGAGCCAGCAACCCCTCGCAGCGAGTCGCTATATGTGCATCCTCGAACTAATCCCGCACCGGAACGTCAAGGGCCTATACAAATAACTCATTTCGGGACACTTGAACCGTCACTAGACACGCACAAAAAATTGTGTGTACAAATTTGGAAACGATCCGAAGACTCTTAAAACGTGTAAAATGGCGCATTAGATGAGCACAAAAAGTTTAGTGTCACTTCAACAAACATTGAAGCGAGCGCCGCTTGTCACCTGCGCCTGCGCAGGATCAACTATTTGTGTTGAGGCCGTGTTCTATCGCTAGTTCATGAGGTCGTGCAATAACATTCTTTAGTCTTTTTAAAACTCAGTCGCCTTTAGCACAGCTGGAGTACCTACTCCCATCATCTTGTCGATATTAATATATAGTAAGCTATTGAACGGAATGTAAAAAAAATGTCCTTAATAACTCAATGTTCTCTTGCTTACAACCTTACGATTGCAGTTACCAAAACACTAACTCGTGGGCCATACACCGCAATAATAATTCTCCGCCGCGATTAACACACTTCTTTTTTCTTTTAAAATACGACTTCCTGGCTTAGGATCTTTGTCTCGCGTTCGGACAGGCATTCGTGGATCACACAAAACCTTGTCTTATAATGACTACAACTGCTCGGCTCAGCTTCAGTAAAGGGGACGAAGAAGCTATTTACGGCGTCAGTGTGTTGTGTTATGTTGTGTTATATGCAAGAGACCGGTTCCTCAATACTCCGGTCCATGCGAACAGCATTGAAGGAGCCGAGGGAGACAATCTGAGATCTAGTTGTTTCAGCTCCTGTTTAATGATAGCAGTCGCGTTTCTCGAGGTGTGATCTACAGGCAACATACAAATATGTATACATGGGACGTAACTACCAACAAGTTAACTCGAAGCCCTTTCCTTTGTTTTAGTTGAGGCGGTTTCAGTGCGGTTTGCAACACTCATAAGTATAATAATAAACATAATATGATTAAATTAGCAGAGCTTCATAAATAGAGCTAGAACGGTGGCCGTTTGTCGCTGACCGCCTCCAATGGGGATTTTCCTTATGCCTACTAATTGGTAACAATAAACAAACTCGAATATTGGAGGAAAACGCAAACATGCCTAACGACGTTAATTATTTTCAAACAGAATAAGTCAATAATAAAACCGGCGCGCTGTACACACACTCATGTACTCTCCGCGTGTGTACGTGCAAGGCGCGTTGTAAATACGGTAGCACGTCGAGCGCCGCTGTCAGGCCGGGGTGGCGCACATACATACTGAACATGGTCGCGACACTCATAACGCGCTCTAAACTGCAATAAAACGTTGCTTTGACAAACAAAGGAAAAGTCAAAGTAGGTGACGATATTTACATACATTGCATTACAAAAGTATACAAAAAATAAAGGCATGATGTTGGTGACGTTTCAGAACAGCCGCAATAGCTAATATGGTGTTAAGGTTTTATACACAGGAAGGTCGGCGGCGACGCGGCCGTGACGCGGCCTGTGCTCACAAAAACCTCATGCAGCGCAAATAATACAAAGGTAGAGCCCTCGGGCCCTCGGCCGTATTTGCACAAGCAATTGACATGTTTGGAGGGTTTGTTTGTTTTTATTTTTAGAGTGGTTGCCATAAATTAATCCGAGTGTGCTGATCGTCGACTAGTATGAGGCGAGCGTGTGACGAGACGCGGCGCGGCCGGAGGGGGCCGGGGGGAGGGCGCGGGGGCGCGGGGGTCGCTCTCACTAGGTTAAGTATCGCGGCGCACAATGCCGGCGCGCGCGCACCGCAGGAAGTGCACGATAGCGTTACTCATTCGCAGAAACCACACAACGACACATACGATCCAGCTTAATACAACATATTGCTCTTAAACAGCCGAGACTCTAACGAGAGGGAACGTTACATATTATATGTGCTTAATGTACTGGGTGTTCTTGTTTCACACTACATAACTACTATCGAATAAAATTATAACATAGTCACTGAACCAACTCAAAATAAGTCAATAATAATTTTAGCTAGGTAGAAATGCAGCTGCAGTCATTATAATAATTTAAGTAGGTGCAGGGGTACTAGCCGACAGTTTATTGCGAAGCATTAGTGGCCGGGTCATAAACCAAACACAAAATAAACAAACACAGAGCACACGGCTCCTGGAGTACTGCGTACTGACTGTACTGACTGTACTGAGACTACACTTGGTCACGGTGGGCTTCACGAAATCACGAACGACAGTTTACGTCTCACTTATCATCCAAACAGTTAAGAATAGGTTTTGCCTTAGGCAAATAAATACAAGTTAAAGGCAAATGCCAAAGTTTTCGGAAAATCTTAGGAACTGGTCCACATAGCATTGAACATTATAACAGCCAAATTATTTTTGCTCACCTAAGCAAAGCTTGTGTTATGAGTACTAGACAACAGATAAAATGTATATATCCAAAATACATACATATTAAAGAAAAATAATAACAGACAGGAGAAATGAACGTCGTCATCACTCGAACATTGGTTCCGAGGGGGAATCTAACCCAGAGTGACCCAGGTCCTCCAGTACAGAAGTCAGCAAACATGCCAGTCAAATATTATTAATTTCATATAACAAGATACCTAGTAAAGAGTAGGTACGTGATTTAACTTGTTCGAGTATTACTAACTATTTAATTTACCTATTTATAATCCTGTGATCTATTGAGGTCCCGAGGCAATGTTATCTTTATTTTTTTACACGGCAAAAAATATCGCGATTTATAAGTATGTATAGTGATTTCAATATCATCTCTTTAAAAAAATAAGCAGTACCGGTAGGGCGGTAAATTATATTATCAGGCCCCGGTTCTGCTATTTACAATGGCCTATGAATTAATGACAGTTGGATTCTCTTAAGCATTATGCAGACACAATAATTGGAAACTCATTGTATTGACCGTGAGTGTTCCGCCCCGAGCTATACTTCAAATTTTTTATGTTGTAAATACGAATAATGAAAATTTTCATTCATTCATCGGCCATTGTAAATAGCAGAATCGGGGCCCTGGAGAGACCGATGGTCAGCAATGGACTGGGTGATGTCAGCGCAGCATGAACACATCGTACGGGGAGGGTTTATGTCGGTTTTGTATTGGAGTGGCTTCATAAATACGAGACGCGAGGATGGAACGCAGGGAATCTCTGAAAACTTGTTTCTAAGGTTTGCTACTCACACTTAAATGGCTGCATCAACAGAAACAACATTTTTTGCGTAGGTAGGCAGCTAAATAATTAACACATCCCACTAATATTTTTAACGCAAAAGTTTGTAAGTATGGCTGGATGATTATTAATATTGTTATCATTTTACGCAAACTACACTGACCGATACAGATCTACATTATATTTTTTTTATACAACCAACTTAATAAAAAAAACTTTAGTTTGATATTTGCAACTCTTTTGCTATCTACATTCATGAGGTTTTACAGCTAGGTGAAAAGCGGACAAACGGTATTACGATATACGATATTCATTTTATTTGGAACAACAAAATGTACACAGACAACAAACGACGGTAATGCCTGAGTAGTTTGAGGTTCGTTATTACCCTTTGGGTAAAGAAATCTATACCATAGGTGTACAAAGATTTTAGTTGAATCCTCAATCGCTTGCTGCATTTGTCCAACGAAAATTATGTGTATTTAAGAATCTTCAAGGAGTCGTGATCGCACAGTCTAAATAAATCTAATCTTCCCACAAGCTAGTCCTATATAATGTCTAGGTAAGGCTATCGACGCACCGCTGGCGCAGCGCTCGCGGCCCACTCGTGTGACGTCACCGCGCGCATCATGCTGGCCGCGGTCTCTGCTATACACTGTTCATTATATTTTGAGGTTCCATACCCAAAGCGTAAAAACCGAACTCTAATAGCATTAAGTTTGTCTCTTACTTGAAGATATATCATGAGCAGTTAACCGGGTCTACCGTCTAAGCAATGGTTTGTACGAAGGTTTGTACTGTCATATATTCAATATGACCATTGACCATTTCATTTTGAAAATTGATCTGTAGTACAGAAACCTTAGGTCCGCGAGTCCGACTTGCATTCCACCAGTTTCTTTTTTTCTCCCTATTGTAGCAAACCTCTGGGGTAGGCCAGCTTCTGCAGCGCGATTTGATACGTAACCGAAACATCGACGATTCAATTTTTCAGATTATTTAGTGTCCTATTTGAAACTAAAAATATATGTTTGGTAAAATAAAGAAACCGTAGCTGGCCATGGCAGTGCGTTTGATTAATAGTTGTAACAATTAGGTACCATTACGAATAGGTTTATAAGTTTTACAAAACATATCTCCGCTATGTTTTGTTAGGTACCATCTCACGAAATACAAACAGTGCGGACGTCGGACAGATAGTGCAGCTCAATGACAACGAGCGGTGAAAACAAAATGATTGTAAACATGACGCATGCGCAACACGCAGCGGCCGCCAGAGCCCTGGCTGGACGAACCAGTACTGGCTAGACGAAACTATCCTTATGGAAAACTGTATTGGGCTTATAAGTACTACGCGCATACAAACTTATTAAAAAGTGTTTATCATGGGACCATTGAGCCAAGAGCGCCACGGCAATTATGATACTACTTCCTAAACATGTTACTAGTTACTTTC
Organism: Trichoplusia ni; assembly: GCF_003590095.1. Lineage (NCBI taxonomy): Eukaryota > Metazoa > Arthropoda > Insecta > Lepidoptera > Noctuidae > Trichoplusia > Trichoplusia ni. The sequence continues at coordinate 11,622,733 of NC_039481.1, forward strand.
CTGTCTGAAACTATTAACATTCAGCTGAAAAATCTAACTACTATCCAAAATGCAATCGCTTGTCTTCTTAACAACCGGATTGGTATTTCAGAGGAATTACTAGTGGGTAGCGACGTTTGAGGACACAATTAGCCTAATTATTAGCCCAAAACGATTTAAGACTGAAAGCAAAAAATCGAAGAAATTGATTTTTTGGAGATGGCAAAATGTTCGTGAAACCACGAGGTCCAGCCATTTTGGTATATAATAGATATGTTTACAAGGATAAAATATGGGTGAAGCGGACATACGTTAGCACAAGGAGTTAGTCGTCCCGTTCTTGATTTAAGCAATGAGTAGTGGTGTTACAAGTGAGTGGTGTAGTGAGGCAGGCAGCGGGCCCTGTATCTCGGCGCGTGCCGCGACGGCCCGCAGCGGCACGTCGGCATGCGGCGTGTCGCAAGCGCGCCGCGCCGCGCCCGCGCCGGCACGTTCGCCGCACGTGACGCCACTTGGCGCATCAATGTAATGGAACTATGATAAGCTCTGCCTACCCTGACAGCCTTAACGCAATCTCAAAACGGGGGATTCTTGCAAGGTGTGTTCATCAGTAGTCACTTTTTATTAGACTTATCTAACTTTGCCAACTCAGTTCTCAAGTTCCTCCTATACTGAGTAACACCACTTTCTATTTTAAAGTTGTCAGAATTGAAAGACCTCTTCAATTTACAGGCTGAAAAAATGGGTCCTAATGGGTTTCCTGAGACCTCTGAGTACCCCACAACAGGAAAACTCATTAGCTAATCATTTCATTTTTTTTTTGGTGCTATAATACTACAAGATAATCCGACCTTTGTAGCCATTTCTAACTGAATGCATTGTCGAAATGCCAAGAATAAATTACATTATGCTTGTTTAACACTATAAATGAAAGTGCCCGATTGTTAAGTCAAAATGACAGTTTTTAGAACCACGTTTTTCTGTATTCCTATTTATTCTTCCTACTAATGCATAGTTATTACATAAAATACCAATACCCAGTATTTTGAGTTTTATCTGCAGGCTTATAAACTCTGTACACTACCTAGCAGCGGAATAAAACTGTTAAACGTGAACTTTGTAGCAGAAAAATGGTCCTCATTTAGAAAAGGAACAAGCATTGGTATCGATATCGAACACCACATCGATAATTCTAGGGTGACTTGGAGGAGGGCGCCGACGTTATGAGTTTGTATAATTAGGAAATATACATGGTGAATTACTTCAAGAAAATTCGTTCCTCCAACTTTACCGCCTACCGCGTCTTACTATACTAACTAACTACCTAAAAGAAGCAACTTCCAATCATATTAATCGCAAAAGCACAACCAAGGATGCTAAAGCGATAACGATAGTATTAAGCAATGCTAGTGCTAACTAGTTATATGTATACTCCATAGCGCCTTCGTTTGTCTTTCTGCTTTTGTAAATAAATAGTTATAATTGGTTTTCATTTTACTTTTCTAAAGTAGTCTTTAATATTATAAATGCAAGAGTCTGTCTGACTGTCTCGGTATGTCTCGATTTTACACCAAAACTACGAAATCGGTTTTAATGAAATTCGGTGCACAGATATTTTAGAGCCCGGGGTGGACCACAGGCTAAAATTTTGAATTTCGGCGAAATACGGCTTTAAATTTAGGCTTCAATATTGATTATATGATTTAAACGGGAACAACAAACCTATTTGGCTTAGACGGGAACCCCGGTCCAAGCAAGAAACGCGGGCAACAGCTATTGTAGATAATATAGACATTCTGACATAAAAATAAAAGAAAACCAATTGCTAACGTTCAGACTAATTAAAAGTAACCTCACTTATTCTATCATAAATTATATATTTTATAACAAAATATGCTAGTAGGCAAGTTTGCGGTTCGACGTTTGGACGATGGAAACATTTTGTGTTTGTGGTTTGTCCATGTACCTATTAAATGTTCTTGGGTAACCGTACGACCGAACCAAAAATAGAATGCTGATTGAGGTGATGCTTTAAGTCGCTACGTCAACTAATGTGTATTAACATTAGCTTCAGCCGTCGACTGCGCCTCGTCACCTTACTGGCTTTTATCAAAACTAGAATATTATAGTCTGTCATCCAGGACAAAAAGTAGTCAGGTCTTAGCAAAACAAAGAATTGTAAATGCATGGAGTTCGGTACTCACCCGTCGACGTGATGGTGATGGTCGTGGGAGTAGGGCGGCGGCGCGGGCGCCGGCGGGTACTGGTCGTAGTGCACGGCGCGGAAGTCGTCGCGGCGCTCCGGCGAGGGGCTGAGGTCGGGGCTGCTGCGGCGCAGGTACACGCCGTCCGTGGAGCCGGCGCCCGGCGTGCCCGGCTTGAACACCTCCTCGAGGTGCGCGTAGGCCTGCATGTCGCGCGCGTGTGCCGCCGGCCGCAGCTCCTGGTAGCTGCGCGAGTGGGACGGCGACAGCGCGCCCGGGTGGGCGTAGCCGAACGGCGGCAGGGGGGGCGGGCTCTCCGCGTCTCCGCTGCCCTCCGCGCCGCACTCCGCCTCGCCCTCTGCGCACACGCACACAACACGCGTCACGAGCGCCGCACACTAGCGCAGCGCCGCGCTCTCTGCCCACGATTGGCGCTCGCGACGAGCGACACCACCGCTTTATTTGTGATCATCCTAATAGATAGCGGCGGCGAGAGCGGCTGTCCGCCCGCGCACTCACACACACGCAGCCCCGAGCCGCACCGCTGCCACTCGTACCTCGCTGCCTCGGCGTACTGGCACACGATGCTCACTCACACGCACACACACAACACCACTGTTGACGTTTATTGTGTCAGCTATATACGAAGGCAAGTCTTCTACAACAATTTACATACGCACACATATAGGTACCTACCTGTTATTATTAGTTTAGTTACAATATTTTCAACATACCTAATTAGATCGTGCTCGGTTCAGTATTGGCAACTAGAAAAATAATTTAAAGCTAAAAAGTTAATATATATTTTCATCTATTCATTTTAAAATTAAAATTTGATTAGTTACTATTTATGTGACATTACTGACGTAAACTTAAAACAGCAAACTAGTAGGTATGAGAAACTATGAAAGCAAGACGTAGCAAGCGAGTTCCTACCTGCAACATTATTTTATATTTATTCGTCTTGTGTTACTGTCAAATTATATAGAACTATGTACCTATCGAACAGTTTACCATGTGTAAAGCTTTAATTGAGTGCTGTATGTAAAGTTACTGGGACTGCTACAGTTAGTAAATATGCACTACCTATATTAAAACGATTTTGCACGGTGAGGTAGCAGTGGTGCGGCGATGTAAACAAGGCATATAACCTAGTTCAGCTGCTGAGTAGCGGGTGTCGAGCGAAGTCAAGTCTGAGTAGCTGACACAACGGCACCACTCGTGTCACTACCACAACACTCCTCAACAAACACTAACCTTTTAAATAGTTGTTGTTGACTTCTGCGAACAAGGCGTCCAGCTCGAAGGTCTCGGTCTTGTGGCACGCGATGGGCCACGTCTCGTGCAACATGCTGGGTGTGTAGTGTGTTCACTCATTCACTGCGTCCTGCGGGCGGAGCGTACCGTGACGTGTGAGCGCGTCGCCGGCGGAGCGCTGACTGGCGGCGGGCGGTGGCGCGGCGCTGCGCACGCGCATCATCCCCGCCTCGCGCCCTCGCGCCCTCGCGCCCCGCCGTCAGCCCGCCCCTCGCTGCATTTGGGACTGGGAGTGTCCCCTCCGGCCGCTCCTAGACTACCTATACAATGTCTACTCACTCACCTGGGATTATCGAATTTCATCTAATCCGAGGATAATCTACTGCTCACTCGTTGATCCAGCCAGGACTTACAAATTACATAATTATACGAAATTATACGAAATTATAAATCTGTTTGTGCCTATTAAAAAACAATTGTCAGACAATCAGCGATACATATATCCAAAATGGTACAACGTAGAAATAATAAAAAATATACAAAACAAACACTTTCATCATAAGCGATTCAAAAAAGAGGGCAAAGAATTTAACAAGGCTATGTTTATATATTATAGAGAGAAGGTTAAGAAATTGATTGACTGCGAATACCGGAAATATATGACTGTATTACAAAAAAATATCATTGACGATCCAGTGCAATTCTGGAAATATGTAAAGGAGAAGAAAAACGATAGAAGGTACATAGATACATATATATATGAAAATACTGAAGTGACAGATCAAGCCGCAGCCGATGCCTTTGCTAAATATTTTGCGTCCGTTTTCCATGCAGAGAAACCCGAGCTAAACCCGGATACTGCTGCAAAAGCTGCATATGCACATATACATCGAGATGTGGCCTCCGTTTCCATCACGACAGTAGATGAAAATGATCTGAAGAAGGCAGTGAGACGCCTTAAGCCAAGATCGGCTGGGGGGCCGGATGGCATTCCTGTCTTCTTAGTTAAGGACTGTATATCAGTTCTTGGGCGGCCACTTCTGTATTTGTATAATCTTTCATTGACCCAGTCAAGATATCCTGAGATCTGGAAGCTATCTCGAGTCTCTCCTGTTCCTAAAGGAGACGGAGGCACACATGTTACTTCTTTCAGACCTATAGCTGTCCTATCCGTTTTTGGTAAGATCTTTGAAGCAATTCTAAGTGATTCCATCAAGCGCCAAATCGGTCACCAGCTGCATAATGATCAACATGGGTTTCGTACAGCTCGCTCCACCACCACCAACTTGGTCGCGCATGTAGACTATATCTGCTCACAAATGGATAAGCGAAGGCAAGTTGATGCGGCTTACTTTGACTTCCAGAAAGCCTTCGACCTAGTGGATAACGATATGCTATTGAAAAAGTTGGCGATTGTTGGATTCGTACCAAAGCTCCTCAATTTTTTTTCTTGTTACCTTAATAATCGACGTCAATATGTGCGGCTCAATGGATATAACTCTGGAGACTACTTTACTAGGTCAGGAGTGAGTCAAGGTAGTACGTTAGGACCTTTGCTATTCGTGATATTTATCAACGATTTACCAGATGTTGTTTTGACTTCAGAGTGTCTCCTATTTGCGGATGACCTAAAACTAACTCTGGGTATTGAAACTGAGGCTGATGCCGTGACATTACAGAGAGATATTGATGCTGTGTCTATATGGAGTCAAGAAAACCACCTTCCGTTCAATAATCTCAAATGTAAAATAATAACGTTCACGCGAAAATCACAGCCCATTATTGTTAATTATAAGTTGCCTGACGCTCCTTTGGAAAGAGTTAAAGAGATTAGGGACTTAGGATTACTATTAGATTGCAAATTAGACTTTCACACGCATATCAACAAAATTTGTAAGTCAGCGCACAAAATGTTAGGGTTTGTCATAAGGACTGCGTCACAGTTTGATAATACACGGGTCGCAAAAGTATTGTACAATGCCTATGTGCGCAGTAAACTCGAGTACGGTGCAGTTATCTGGAATCCTTATGAAGAGAAATACGTTCTAATGATTGAAAAAATACAACGTAAATTTGCTCGATGGATTTATAAGAAACAGTACGGATACTATCCCTACTTATACCCTTCCTTATTCGTGTCTGGTATGGTGGACATTGAAACGTTGAAATTTAGAAGGGCAATGTCTCAAGTCATGCAATATCTGTCCATAATTCACAATAGGATTGATAGTCCCCAAATACTAGAGCGTGTCCGCATCTTAGTCCCTGGGAACGTGTCGGCAAACTCACAGGGACAGGTGGCGCCTCGGCGCCGCCCGCGACTGCTGGAGCCCCCCCGCGCACGTACCGAGCGCGCTCGTCAAGCGCCCACCAACCGCGCACTCCGATTTATTGGGGACATACTTGCACAGCACCACGAGCTAGACTTATTTGCCGATGGATTAGGACATTTGTGTAAAGAATTTCAAATAATTTTAAATAAATTGTAGCCATCAAATTGACATAATATTGTTAGTTATCATAATTAACTGTAATTAATTATTATTTTAATTGCTAGCTGCGTTTTGTTTTTCTTATTTTTTTTTTTTTTTTTTTTTATTATTATTGCTATTTTATTTTAATATTAATGTTATTTATGGACTCAGATTGTATTTTTTTTTCCTATGATATTATTGATCAATTTTTAATTATGATTATTCTGCTCATTCCTGACATTGTTAAATAATTTTGCATTGTTAAATATAATGACGAGGATGTGTAACACCGAACTATTAATCTTATAAGCGTTTTGGATGTGTCATCTGTTAGCTTGTAAGATGAAATGAAATGAAATAAATAAATAAATAAATAAATAATATATGAAACAAATAATAAAATGGAATTACAATTAAAAAATAATCAATTGAGACAGGCATAGGTACCTGTTCTACCTTGTAGTCAATTAACTGACAAATTATATCATCTCGAAATATAAAAGCTTGGTTTACCTGCTTGGATCAATTTATCTGGTTAGGTATTCCAACTATTTATAATAATAGAGAAGTAGGGATCTATTGTATTACAAAATCTCATGGCTTACAGGATTTATTTATCTAAACGTAACAATCTGGTTTGCTATCTTGGACACACATTAATAGCAAACAAAAAGCAATTCTTCGAATTGAATATAGTATGTAACTACTTATTAGGTAGAGAAGATGGAATATGAGAATGTTGCCAAATCTGCATCGTTGAGTTGTACATATTTCCGGGGACAGGCGTCGCGGGACTCTGGGGCAGAGATCAGCGGAGCTCGTCACTTTAAACTCCATCGTAATAGTAAAAAGGACGCCGACACCAGCCTCCCACATCACAACATTACAATAGGTCACAAACGCTAATGGCCTACATATTTACCAATACTGAGCAACATACCACACTATTACTTGTCAAACATTACAATTAGGAACGCCTGCCTCTCTCAATCAAGAGAGCCTGGGAACTATTCGCAGTCATTTTTTTACCAGAACATTCTTTATAAAGTTTTATGAAACTTAAAAGCACTAGTAAATGTTTTAGCCACGAATATGTTAAGTGATCTTGGTCAGTCAGGGCGCTCGGAAGACTTGATTCTTTGCCAGGGAAGCAATCCAGGGTGGGCAAATCAGGTTCAGTAACCTAATTTGCCCAACTTGGACAGTTCCGGTGTTACTTTGACTTTGAACATAAGAAGCCTTTTGTAAGTTTACAACCGACACGTTCGTCGACGCCTTGCGTTACTTGCATTTTAGATAAACAACGCGTAATCTACAGGTTAGTCACAGTAAGGCGAATGTCAACGCGTTGGTGTGATACAGAGCGGAATGAAGTGGAGTATCGAGATAGAGGCTTGCAGCGGCGTATGTCGGCGGCGGGCGGCAGGTGTGGTGGCGTACGCTGGTAGAGTACGCGCATCAGCTGAGCGGTATCGCGGGCGCAGATAAGCCGCTATCAGCACGTGCGCCGCCGCCGCGCCGCCTCCGCCGTTATCTGCACAACATCTCCCGACCTAGGCTACGGCCGCTCGCCGCCCGCTGCCCGCCGGCCGCTGCCCGCGCTGCGATACGCTGTCGTGAGATAGAGCGCTGCATTCATACACATGTCGCGTCTGGACGGAGAACATGTGCACAGCTCGATGCCCGTGCCCGCCTTATCGTCTCCCGGGAATCAATAAATATTATCGTATTAGCGGTAAAAGTGTTGTAAATCGTAGTGATGCCAGTTTTTTTCATAATTCCCAGTATCAGCATGACAAGGATGAAAAAACTGTTATGACAGGAGCAGCGGGGCAAGCGGGGCAACCCAGTCCGGGCACCCCGTGGCGCGCGACCCCTCTCAACACAAACATAAATAAACAAGTCACAACGAGCCATCATCGTTAATTGATTTACAGCACTGCGCTTGTTGTGTTCACCGCTATTGTTGGCTATTGTCAGAGTTAAACAAACAGCCGCAAAGCCACACCAAGTTCTACACGTGTCCAGCTCGGCCTACCACATCCGCTACCAACGTCCACAGAGACTCTCCCCACAGTCGAAAATATGTAACACAGTACCCGTAATACTATGAACTTGCCAAAAAAGCCTGCGCGTGCGTTTTTGTCCGGAAGATATATATTATAACATACAGAACTCAAGACACGTAGTTTGCCAATATTTGCACGTTTCATGTGTTCAAAATTTTCCCACAATTTTCGTTAATCTTAAGTGAACAATTCTCCAAGTCTCAAGTCAATAGAATTGATTAGGTAAAGCCGACGGAGTTTCGGCCGCGGCTCCCCGGAACGCTAATGAGGGGTTCGCGGAAGGCCATGGGAACTCGCTCACATAGCTATTGTAATGCACACTGGTTCCTGGACCTGCCCAGCCCCGCTAGACATTATATTAATCCGCTACGAAAGGATTACGGAAACCGAACTACTTAGGTACTCCATAGAGGTCATCAACGTAAGTAGTTATCACAAATGTTACCAGTGGCTTTAGAATATCTAGTGGCTCGTTAATAGACCACAAATTAACACGTCACAGATCATATCATACCCATCATAGCCATCCTGTTATCCAGGCTGTCAGGCTGTGTACCTACACGTTGCCCGTGTTGAGTCATGCTTGTGTAGAGATATACTTTCTACATAGCCACCCATTTCCAAGGATTGCCAGGTAATCGAATAGCTAGGCATGACTACAGTGTAAGTTGTAGGCCAATATTATAAAGGCCACTCGCCCTACACAATTGCGATAGCGTCTGAAATTCCTATCGCCGTGAGTCACAGCGTGTACGGTGCGCTAGAGAGAGCTGGCACAGAGCGCATGCGCGGCAGCCAGCACTGATTAAAGGTGATTAAGCTGATGATGTTGTCGTGTCGTTAGTGGAGTGTCAACAACTTCACCAGCACCGTTACATGCATTTGTGTTTCGCTGCTAATGAGCGCATTAGCGGACAAACAGCACAGAGTGCTTTGTCAACATGCAGCCAGCTGGGCCGCGCCACACAGAACTACAGATGTAGAGCGCTGTCTGCAGGGAGGAGCGCGCCAAGCACAGCACCAGTCTGTAAAGTCTGTTCTCGCGAGGGCGAGCCCGGGGGCATTATCTTTCTTCGGACTAGACTGCGCGTCAAACACTAATCTTTATTGTAAATACTATGCAATTACAAGCGATAAAATCTCTCGTAATTATTACATAGTCTCTTATCAGGCAGATAAGGCTTAGCTTACATTTACTACCACAGCGTGGGAGACAAGCTTATTAGGCGCCGAGCTCAAACGAAAACACATTTACTTATTATAAAGTTTATTTATTTATTATAATATTTTCAATATTTGTACATATTGGGTGTTGCGGTGTTGTTCAGCCAAGCGGGTCACAGTTTTACTAACTGACGCCAAAATTTTCTTTTAGATTTCATCAGAGTTCATCATTAATAGTTATGCGGTAAGGCAACATGCTCCCTTAGCAATATCTGTTCCTATGGTACATACTGCGGTAGAATATTTTTGTGTACACATGGATTATGGTGTGTGTGCGCCGGTCATCAACAGTCTATCATCATATCATCGATTACTGTAATGTTAACTAGCTAAGTGTCACAGTTGCAACTAGTGCAAGCCGTAAAGGCGGGGAAGGGGGGGGGAGGTTTGGACGATGGCTAGTCTTTTAAATAAATGGTGATATTAATACTTTTTAAGCGCAGAGGCCGGAGGTCGACGGTTCATCGTTATCAGCGCAGCCCCGCGGCGCCCGCGCCCCGCTCCCCTCCCCAGTCTGCTCACACACAACCGACTGTAAAAATAAATTAATGATCCTCACGCAGCCACAGAACATCAGTGACCACGTATATTGCCAACAGCGTCCTCCTAACAGTTACTCATTCTCAGTAGCCCTTCATAATATCCACAATGTACCATGCAGGTTTCATAGTATTCACAGGAGTATGGAGTATGGAGCATCACCCACTTTCCGTGTAATTGTTCATTACATGTAGCTCGGAGAACGATTCTTTTTAGTTTAAGTTATCAACTAACTAAACTTCACTATATAGATTGCTTATAATTTAAAGTAAAGTAGGTATTGGCACGTTTAAACAATATACAACTTAAGCTAACTCTGGCCGTAGATTCGGCTTGTCCTGGACCAATGGCCGGTGAGACCAAACAGCTTAATACATAATAAAGCTAGACGTAGCGGCGACGCAGGGAATAGAGCAAGTTGAGATCAATCTATAACGATTATACCCTTGTTAGGACTCCATTCAAGTAAATACATCATGCTGTCCAAATCTGAGGCGGACGGAGTGCTCAAGTGGCGCAACTGTAAGTATCGATGGATCGATAAGCGATGGTTGTCACGTAGCGATACGTTCGCGATTTAGAAACGTGTGAGGAGGAGGTCGGGCAGCGCCTGCGCGGCACGTCCGGGCGCAGCAGAGCGCGCGTGACGGCGTGGCCGCGCCGGGCCGGGCCGGGCCGGGCCGGGCCGGGCCGGGCCGGGCTGCGCCCCGCGCTGGGAGCTCCGGGGTCGCCGAGGGCGCCGCTTATCGCACCGCGCCCCGCGCCCCGCCACCCGCGCCCGCCTCCAACCGACCATATTTACATTGACAAACACAACTCACTAACTGATATCATCACACCGATAAATTTGTACAGATTATTATTACTGATCGTTTTCGAGAGTTAAACCTATAACAACGCGACTCACGACACTAAACGCCTCAAGCTGTTTGCCCATACTTGTCGATGTTTTCTGATAATCATTTAATGATATTCAATTTAAAGACATCTTTAATATCTTACAGGCAGCATCTATACTATTTGATCCACTCTATTTTTGATTCTCATTATTCTTTACCACTAGAATTACATTTTTAACATTAAGTTCATAAATAATAATTCGAACAGATTGAACAATAACTAGAGAGCAGTTATAACAACAGCGATAAGCGTGTTACACACACACACACGTACCGTACCCGGGCCCTGTGAGGATGAGCACGCACACACACACACCACACTGACTTTGACATGAACTGTTCGTGCATGTCACAGTACGTCACACTGGCTGGATATTATTTCTCAATGTAATGAATGATGCGTTAATATGTGTCAATAAGGCTTCGCTAACCTAATGTTCAGCTTTATGCGGGGAGGCTCACTTTGGTTTTGTAATATCAATAATAATCAGAAAGCCAAAACCAAATTCTTTTTTATTTCCAACGTTTTCTTAGCGTCCGTGGCCTGGCTACTTTTCGGAGGATCGGTTTGGAGAAACCGAAGGGCTTGTACGTGCAATTATGGACGAAGTTATCTTGACAAGTAACTACCGAAAATATGGCATTAAGGATGGTTGACATCTGTCGGGCATGCCACTGTCCCGGTAAATCCTTGAGGCTTAGTTTCGGGCAGTCCTCATCTTGCTAATACGAGTGGCGAATATAATAGACAATAACAGGCATAACCAAGTGGCCAGGACTATCCACCAGCAGCTTGATTTGAAGTACCAACTTGTCTGCTCCAACAGTCTGAGGTGCCGTAGTTACTATTGGCATGGGCATATCACATTGTGCTGGGATCTATCTATCATCACTGACAGGACTTTTGTTGACAATAAGCCTGATATAGTGGTGCTAGATCGAACGGAACATTCAGAACGTCAAGCAGTGATTGTTGAGAGAAAAAGAAAAATAAATGAAATATTTGAATTTACTAGCTCACGAGGTTTTCGACTTGTGGGTGTAAAGGTGGGCTCGGCAACTATTATCCCGATTCAGTCGTAAGTGCCTATGGCTTAATAATCAAGATCCTCGACGAACACCTTAAGAGGCCATGATTCAGAAAATGGTACTTCTTGACACGGCGCGTATCGTGAGGAGGTTGTCTCTCTGGAGCCCTAACCACCGGCATCTCGATTCTGTTCTCGTTGTTCCATTGCCATCAGGTGACCATTTTCTTATGTATTTTTTTTTGTTTTTATATATTCAAATTGTTCCTAATTTACATGGAAATATGTTAATAAAGGAAATAATAGTCGTATAATGAACGCGTTACACTGCAAGTACTAGAGACACCAGCACGTTTTTTTTGCCAAGCGGGAATTCTAAACTCTAATGGTAATAGTGAGACTTGCTTAGTAAGTAGGTTTTTATGCTCTATTTAGCAGAGTTTATGGGATTCACCTGCTTAATGGCGGGATCTAATAAAAAAATATTTGGTTCACTAGTTTTTTCCTCTTTCACGCAAAAAACACTGAACCGATTTAGACAAAGGATAGTTTTTATCCCGATTTAATGTACCCTGATTTAATTAATCATTTTCGATTAGTAGCGGGCGGGCCCGCTTGCCACACCTAGTTGGCTCCTCAGTGCCTTGGGATCCTATTCGAAATCTTTGACGTCTATCACATCCCTTTAATACATTAGCTACGGGACAGTTTTTATTATTTATCTGTTAACGGAAATTGTCCTATTCGAGTCCTTCAGAGTAACTAATCAAGAGATGACGCCGCGGCAGAGTCGCGTCTCGTTTCGACAAATGACATGTGTGATGTGGGTAAACCATTATTAAACAAATAATTAAAATCCGCATTACTTGCGGATGGAGGTTGGTATCCACTGCAAGAATTCAGCAGCTGGCAATAATGATGTGTAACAGAATTGGCATCTAATTCCTGAAGCTGAGTACTAAGAGAAAGTTAGGTGCCGTAGAAACAAGGCGAATTCGTTTTATGCATTTTATGACACTCTTGAAATAGTGCGTGCGTATTAGAGCTGTTATCTATAAGTACCGGAAGGAGCCCACGCGGGCGCTAGCGGCGCAGGCACCTCGCCCGCCGCTTGCCGGAACCTCTGCGACGGGTAACCGGAAGTCACGCGAGCTGATGCCTCCAGGCCTATGTCGTAAACGTCAGGCTGCGATACTTGTGTAACAAGTGTGCTTTGTTGTAAATATAGTGAATAATAAGGCGGTGCGGCGCAGGTCGCGGTCAGGCGCGGGCGACTGAAAGCGGGTCAGCGGCGCCGCGGTCAACACTCGCTAACAATAACAAGGAAGCGAAGGCACTGCGCTAGCCGGGCCGCGGCCGCGCGCCCGCCACCTGCCTCCGCACTGCGCTCGCTGCCTGCCAGGCGATATCACTACGAGATAAACAAGCTCCTGATGCCGCGCGATCCTCTGACCTGCTCGGGCCCGTTCCGGCCTGAAGCCACCCGCTACTGTGCGCCGGCTTAGCTTCCACGACTCGAACTGGTGCAGGCTATGTAACAGTGGTGTGCAAACGTTTAGCGATAAGAAAAGGCGAGTAACGAACAGTCGGAAGTCCGCGGCGAGTGCAGCGCGACAGCGAGCCTGCGCCGGCGCCGCACGGCACACATCCGCGCACACGTGCCTCCGCCGCATGCCGCGCTTCGTCGCGCGCGCTCGCCTCGTACCTACGTCATGAACCTAGCTACGCTAGGTCGAAACAAAGAGTTGCGATTTAGTGATAAGGTAGCACAAAATACAGGTACTGCGACACACAGCCACAACCGTGTACACCTACACACATGATTATCTGTGATCCATTCACGAAAGATAAGCCGCTGCTCACTACAGCCGCCGCCGCCCGCCGCACCAGCCTTACTGGAGATAACATACAACTCGGATACAAACAAAAACATCTAGCTTTCAGTTCTGGTGATCGACCTAGTCTATCTATACGTCTCTTCGTTTGCCATTTGACAACAATACTCGATGGTGTAAGGATTGTTTTAGTAACTTTGGACTCAACATTACCGCCGCGGCCGTAGCCCGTGCTGGACTTCTGCTTGATCATCCACCGACTGCGTATAGTACCTATACGAATTCTGTTGCAATGTAGTAATCTACAAACTATCAGAACCAGCATGACAGAAGACTGAGTAAACACAAAGTAAAATAAGAAATGTTTTTTCTCACAAGTGTAATAAGTTTTTTGGGGATCATCAATTTGATCATTTCCATGCATAAAATCGGTACTGTTACAATTATTCTTTTCAAAATTACTTAGTATTGCCTGTATATGTTGTGTACTTTCAGCCATGTTCTATGCTTTTCTTTGGTGATTGTCTGTGTTTCATACAATATACACTTCTTTCTACACCGCAAATTATTGTCGCTGTGGTGATTGCAATCAGTAGCTGCTGACAAGTTGGTAACCATATCAGATTTATTTTGGCGTCAATATCCTCAGAGCCGGCTAGGTACCGCCCTAATGCTTAAGATGAAAGTGGCCTCTTAGCACGAGCAGGTAAGCTCTGTATCGTCCTACTCAAGCCCGCTAACGGTTAAGGGATTTTATACTTGATTTGCATTTAAATTGTTTGCATCACATTAAATTATGGGTGCAACATATACTCAGTAAACGAAAGCAATACTGTAAAAATGGCTAAGAGATAGCTTTTGCAACAAATAAATACGTTAATATACATATCCAATCCATTAATGAGTGAGCATAACTTACAGCATTGATATCAAAAAGTTATGAGGAGTTACCTTATTGAGCAGCCGCGAGCGCAGTCGTGATGCACCAGCTCGTGGGCGAGGCGGCGGACACCGCAGGAGGCAGGCGGCGGGCTAGCGGGAGCGAGGGGCGGGAGACACTCACCGAAGTGGTACTCGTTCTTGGTGCTGGTCATGGTGCGTCACAGACGGGGCCGGCGCGCGCGGCGCGGCATGCCGGGTGGCGGCTGCAGCTCGGTCGCGGGGCGCGTGCGCGCGGCGGTCGACAGCGCGCGAGTCCGCGCAGCCGCCCGCGCCGCCGCGCCCGCGCCCCGCGCCCCGCGCCCCCAGCCGCGACCCGCTTACGCAACGAAGACGTCGCGACTCGCGACACGCCTGACCCCGTCCGCGCCGCCCTCCGCCGCCGCCGGCAGCCTCAACGACTACCACTTCCCGCTACCTTAGGTGACCACAGTAAACCACAGTATCAACCTTTTAATCCACCACGTCTAAAGAGAGATTTATAAGTTTGATGTCTGTCTGTCTATCTGTGGCATCATAGCTCCCGTATGCATTAAAGTGATTTCAATTTAGTTTGTAATAAAAGTGTGTGATATAAATTGTGTGAGAGTGTTTTCATGATTGACAGAAATCGGTCGAGCCTTGTAAAAGAATAAGGAACGTGTGCAAATATGCTCGAGTGGTTACTCAAATGAAAGTGAACTGAAATCGAAGATTGATAGCTAGAGCAAGAGTTCTTAGCTTCGTTTCATGATAGTGGTGTGATACGGAAATCCGATTGTCAAGCGAGAGTATCAATTATTACATTATTTGCAATTCTGATACAGATGATTTTTTATCTTGTTGCGTTCATACAAGTTTTTTATACCTAATTCGTTTAATTTCTTAAACAGCGCTAATGCTGCCAGTCCTGGCACTGCCATGATTTTTTTTTTTGAATTGATTGAGACTCTGAAATATTTGCTTCAATATTGTTTAATATTTAAAATAAGCTCTTGTCAATAAAAATACATTGTTGGCAGAAGTTAAAAATGAAACCCCCAAAATTTCAAGATTTATTTGGCTATGCCACAGAACCCCTTCTAAATGAATGTATAAAGATAATCTTTTGAACTCTTCCGTCGGCTGTCAACAACGAGATCCTCTCGGGCCAGTCATTTTTAGTTTAGCGATACACACAATCAAACTTAAATCAAAATTAAATGTATGGTAGGTATCTAGAAAACGGAACCTTAATAGGCGATATTAACACAAAACAGAAAATTTTATTACATTAAAAAATTAACTTCCTTCCATTGGCCTCGGCTTAAATACAGATAAATGCGAAATTTTAATTCCCAACAATCAGCCATTAACTCATAAACAATCAATATTACAAAATAAATTATTCATCAGCCCCCGGCACAAAAGTTGTAGACCATTCTTCACTTCGCCTTCTAGGGTCCCCAATCTTAGAAGAATCCTTTAGTAAATTTATAGATGATGAAATTCAAAATTTTCAATATATTTCGGATAGACTTTTTAATGTCATTGCATTCGGCCATAACTTTTACTCGGTTTTGTTGTTTTATTCCAAAAATTGTATACTCCCTCCGCTCTTCACAATTATGGAGGCATTTACCCCTTTTCGAAAAAGTTAACCAAATTATACGATCCCTCTTAACAGACGTTAAGATGGACCGTATAATTTGGTGAACTTTTTTCAATGTGACTGTGGCCTACTTATTCGTAAAGTTACCAGCCTGAGTTTGCCAGCGTTTCTGTCTTCGGTCCATAGCACTGAAAAATTAACATGAGAAATCTTAGGCTCTTCTCTGGTTCATTTTCAGATCCTATGCATGTCCGAGGCAGTATATAGTTGGAAAATGTTCTGCCCGCCATCAACCCGTACAACTTTCTTCTGAAAGACAAGAAAGAAAGACTTCTGGGTCGAGCCGCTTTGCAGTTTAATAAGTAATACATTTATAGATACGTCACTGAATACTGCAGAGCGCGCTGTGTACTGTGGGAGAATGGGAATCGGGCCTCTGAATATAGGCATTATCTTCAGCCAACATATGTTGGATAACAATACTCTCCGGCTCCGGCTCCGGCGGTATGCGTTTGAGTGTGCAGTTGAGCGTGGCATTTCATCTTTGGCAATGCGGTGAAAGAGTCGATTGCCTTGGTCATCATGGCCTGTCCTGCAAATATTAATGACATCATTCGTCGTGCTCTTGTCACTGCTGGTGTACCTGCCGTTTCAGAACCCAATAGTTTGGAAGACAACGATGGCAAGAGGACGGAATTTCCAAGGCAGCAATAACGGAATATCATTACTGCCTTGGAAATTGGGTCGGCGTTTGGTGTGGGCTACAGAAACCCTAAAGCGGCGGAAATATAATAACCTAGTTGGTTATTATGGTTTTGCGCAGTTTTTGGTTGAAACGTTCGGGGCCAGGTGCTTCAAAAAAAACTCGCAAAGCGTTTGGTCAACTCTACCCATAAACAGAAGGCTGGTCTGTATCTTGCTCAAAGAATTAGCATTTCCATACAACGTGTCCATGCAGCCAGCCTTCTGGGCACGTTTCCCGATATTGGCATTGATGAAGATGTCTTTTTGAAGCTTTTTAAATTATGTACAATTTTCATTTTATATTGATACTTATAGTTTTAAAAACGTAAATGTTAAGGTTGGTTTTGTTGTTAATTAAATAGAGCTAGAACTTTTTTCATCCCGGTCATAGATAGCCTACTAATGATTTATAACGTAGGTAGAGCCAGCATAGGAGAAGGTTGTCTATTCGGCCAGTTGGGTTGTTATGGTATTAAGCTATGTTCCGATTAGATGAAGGATTTGAATCATTTTCTGGTCCGTGCGAATTAGTTACCATTTAGTTTTAGTATCAATATTAATTAAGTTTTTTATGATTTGAACTGTTAGGCACACATAAAATAATAATTGAATTTTATTGTGAATTGATTTATAAAAAGTATGCATATAGAACAGAAACATTTTTTTTAACACGCTGATACGCCGTCTGACCTTAGAGGAGGAACTCGAGGAGCTCGTGGCTAAGCTATAACCGCATAAGTGAGTCGATCACAGGTTAAGCTGCGCTTGACGCGGTTGGTTCGGAGATGGGTGACCATCTTTGTCATAACGAGTACCTCCGTGTTTCGGAAGGCACGTTAAATTGTGGGTCCCGGCTGTTATTCCTACATCTATGACAGTCGTTACAGGTAGTCAGAAGCCTGAAAAGTCTGACAACCAGTCTAACCAAGGGGTATCGTGTTGCCTAGGTAACTGGGTTGAGGAGGTCAGATAGGCAGTCGCTCCTTGTAAAACACTGGTACTCAGCTGAAACCGGTTAGACTGGAAGCCGACCCCAACATAGTTGGGAAAAGGCTAGGCCGATGATGATGATACGCCCTCTGACCACCTCTTATCTAATTCCCAGAGCGTATCTTTCAACTTCAAGCTCATCAAAAATATAAACAAAATTGCGGTTGCATTGTGCAAGGTACATGGTACATTTTAAAATTTGCTTGCGTGGTTTGCGCCAGGCTGCTGAGGCAAACCGCGCTTTCACCGCTTTGACAAAGCTGAGATGCGACACATAGTAGAGCCAAACGACTTCTTATACTGCGGTAATGTCAACTCCGAGAGCCCTTCATCTGGTTATAATGCATTCAATCTTGATTTTAAACTTCTTAATATCGATCCTAAGAACAAGCCCGTTTCTTTTACAACCGAAAATGTTGTAAGTGCGGGCACGGCAGCTTCAGTGCCACCTTTCAAGCCAAAGCCAAGAAGTGAACTTTATCTTATAAACATTTGCAGTAGAAAATAGAGAGAATTTTAGCTACCGTGGATATACGAGTAGGACGATCCCACTGCAATTGGGCGAACGTCTCTGTCGCCGTGAAGGTATTCCATTATGCGAGTAAGCTCCTTCAAGAGTGAACCCGACGTCACTAGCGCTAGGGACCCTCAAATCAATTAAGAGGACACAGCAACCCGTTCAGCAGTGATGACATTCTGGAATCAGCCGACTGCTACATAATTTCACTGAAATTACGATTGTGTGTAAATTTGGGCGTAGTGGTTAAGGAAAGTAAGGTGGTTGCCAGGAGCTGGGAGTTTGCTCCCTTCTATCAATCCTTCACGATTTATAATAATAATAATAATCTTTATTTTCCATAAAAACAGACACAAAAAAAGTGGAAGTCCCTGCCTATTGTGCTAGGTGATAAACCTGTGTTACAAGAGGCAGTGCCATCTCCGATTTTATCGACACAAATTTTGTTTATAGGATTTAAAACTATTTTTACAAAGAGAATGAGTTAATACAACTCTATTATTAAATGATGTAACGGTTTACTCACGCGTATTTATCGGGGTAGCCCGACTAGTTTTAGAGTTCGACTCGCGATCCCGCCGCGTCTGCTCATGATTAAGGACTCCGGTTGGGTCCGAAACTAGTCGGGCTACCCCGATAAATACGCGTGAGTAAACCGTTACATCATTTAATAATGAATCAGTCTCACGATAGTTATTATAAAAATAATACAACTCTGAAAGGTGGGTAACGTACTAAACTAACAACATTTAAATTTAATTAAATAACAACGGTTTTTATAAGTGAAAGTGGGTGTAGTAAGTGGGTGTGTATGTGCGTGTGTGTGTAGGTGCGTGTGTGGGTGGATGCGTGTGTATGGATGTGCGGGTGGTGTATGAGTGTAAGTTAGAATTAGAGGTACATTGCTTCTATGGTAGTGTTTAGGTGACTTAAAATATGTTTGCTAACATTTGTTCGGTCTCATCATATGTAAGAGACTGCAACCACGGCTTCAGTCTCTGCTTAACTCTGCAAAAAGTAAGTGGGTAGATTTAAAATTTACTATTTGCATTAATTGTAAGATATACTTACTAATATATAAAGCTGAAGAGTTTGTTTGTTTGAACGCGCTAATCCCAGGAACTACTGGTCCAAATTGAACATTTTTTTTTGTGTTGAATAGACCATTCATCGAGGAAGGCTTTAGGCTATAAACCATCACGCTGCGACTAATAGGAGCTAAGATATAATGTGAGGAAAGTGTGAAAAAAAGCCGGGCAGGTATACCTAAATCATAACTTATATCTTCTACCGACGGGGACGAAGTCGCGGGCAACAGCTAGTTGTAAGATAACTAAGGGTGGAAATGCTTACAATGTAGGTAATAACCTAAGCATGGCATAAGTTCAGTGGCGGCCTTAGGGGGTGGCGAACAGGGCAATCGCCCGGGGCCTCACGCCCCTAAAAGTTTTTTGTCGAAAACCCGAAGGGACTTAGCAAACATTCAAGTAAACCGTACGAAGACATACAGACACAGGATAAGCATTCGTGGATCGCAAAATGTCCTACGCGGGGATCGAATCCACGACACGACTTACGGCGATTAGTGAGTTTTGCGCAGTTATCTCTACCTCTCCGTTATCTCTTGTCGCATTGAACTCTAAAAAATAGACGTGGATGACTCGAACAGGTACGAACACGGGAACAACAATACCGAGTATCACATCTGTAACAACCAGAAGCATATCGCAATGCAGTGGCTGATGCTAAATACCAGAGCACTGCCTAGTGGCTGGAGCTCCGTGTGAACAGGTCGAGCAAAGCCCGATTCGTAGCATTGTTGTGTCGCGCCCCGTACTGAACTTACAATTATTATGGTGTTGGAAAATGCTTACAATATAGCGCCTATTTAACCATTCACCGGCCACTGTAAATACCAGAATTGGGGCCCAGGCATGGGTCCTACCTATCTAATCGATGCTAATCGAAAACAAAGGAAATGTATGTATACCAAAATCAGTGATTGCACTAAGCTTTAGGTCTACAATGGGTAACAAATGCTGTCAAAAGATTTTCACTTAAAATCAAACAATGTTATAAATAAATTGATGAGATTACCGACACTAGATCCTACGCGATCCTACTTAAAAGATATGCAACAATCTATATTAATAATTTCGTGCAGGGCTACGGTAGACTCGATCGAAACCTTATATGAACAACAAAACATAAAAAAATATTGATTTTGAATCGAAAACATGTATCCGCAAAATTCGGATTATGGAGAATTTCGGTAAATTGCGATGGCACTTACAAAAAAACTTCTGTCGCCATCTTTACCGTTGACGTTTGGCGAAAATATAATGTCATTTGGTTTCTTATGATATCACAAATAGATAGAAACTTTTCTTCTTGCTCTTTTGGGTTTTAGAAATTTTTCATTAATAAATTGAAATCGGTGTCGTGGGTACCAAGGAATGGTTATGTGGCGCAACTTTGGGGAGTTGATCGCGATAGGTTTCTTTTATATTCAATATTATTTGTCAAAAGTAATGAAATATGTGCGCAAGGGTTTATGGGTAGTTTTAATTTAAAAAGGTTTAATGGGGGTCAAGGTTACACTTTATCTCGACATTCCCATGGAAGCGGAGACCACCGAACGCTGTAAACTGAAGTCCACGCGGACGAAGTCGCGGGCTACAGCTAGTAAATAATAATTACACAACCCTCGACAAATTATGTTTCCCAGAATAACAAGGTTTCAGTTAGGTATAGCAATTCTATCTATATCTCACTTTAAAATTTAATTTCCGTATCCCATTTTCCTATCACCAATTTTCCCATCAGATGAAGCTAAGAACTCTTTCGAGAATAAGCTCAGAAGAGCTAAAAAGTCATCAATATTCTTTTAGAGTGCTCTTTGACTAGAGTGCCCACTCGATAAGATTTGCAGACATTCCGTTATCATTCACCACTTTCACCCCACGACAATGAAGTCGCTCAGTCTGTTCGGGGGCCACAGAAAACCAGAAAAACTCATAAGACAAACCCTTTTGCGTTGGGAGTTTATGAACATAATCCATTTTTTATTTATTTTTTAATCTTCTTATTATTCAAACTTACAATCTACTAATTTAAAAATTTCCCTTTTCTTCCCAAACCCCTTCATTAATCATTTGATACCCATATCGTGGGGGTGGATTTCAAACAGCCAGTCCGCCATCTTGGGGAGGCCGCCATATTAGATATGTGTTGACGTTTCTTAGCTAGTCATGTATTGTCATCAGAACTCAGAGCGTTTGCAAAATTTAATTCTAATCGAAGACCGGGAAGTGGGTCAAATTAAGTTCCAAGATTTTCTGTCGATGCTTCTGACTAAGTTGAAACACTTTTTTATTTTTAGTCCTTGGATATTATATTAACTGCAGTCTTAAAATAATTATCTTTTTAGTAAGTCGTGTTTAAGCTAAACATTGTTTTTCGTTAAAACAATTAAATAATCTTGTAGTATTATAGTTTAGTTTTGAAGTCTATAGGCGAAATAGCTTTGGTTGCAGTGTGGGTTATGTTAATTGTATTTTGGCTTTCCTGATCTCAGAAGAGGCCAAAATTCTTTATAAGTTATTGGATAAGGTGTTGGGTCCTAGTTAGCTGTTTTATTTTATATTTATTTTTGTGTTGTAGTTTTAAGCTCCATGTAGTTTTTTGACGATGTTGTCGCTAAGCGACAAAGTTCTTAAATAAAAAATATAATAAAACTTGTAGTAAAGAATCTAAATCGTGCCGTGTCTCTTTAACAAAAAATACTGAACTTAATTGATTGATGATGTGTTTGATTTTCCCTCATAACATTTGAATGCAGCGCCATTTAAAAAAAGTGGGTATTTAGATTGTTAAAATCGTTTAATTTATTTAAACAAAAACACACCAAGATTGCTAACCTTTTTTTAGATTCCGGAGTAACATTTGCGTCGACAATTAAAAGCATAACATTATTGTGATCGAGACTGAGAGCGTCATCTAGCGGAAATCTGTGGCGCTGCTAAACATAACATTCTTGTTAGTGTGTACGTCTATAAAACTAGATGTCTCTGGCTACGTGGTTCAATTTCTTAAGTCAAATCCATTGCATTTTTAACTTACTTAAAAAAGAGGTCTATATTTTATGATGTAATGTTACTTTAAGAAGAATTTAAACCCAAATCTTTAAACTTAATGACGCTAAAAAGTTTTTAGAGTGGCGCCATCTGTGGTTACGTCGCGTATTTAAGTTGGTTCGCACTTTCGCAGGTGCATGATTATAGAAGACGCTATCCAGCTGGTATGACAGTGACAGCGTCAGTGTAGATATTGCGCGGTCGACAGCAGCATGTCTAGCAGCGAGCCCACGCCGGCCGCCGCCGTGAGCGTGCGCCCCGCCACGCGCGCCGACATGCAGCACGTGTACGACATGATTCACGTGAGCGCCTCCACCTATACCATACTCGTACATTACACGCATACAAACACACTTGTGTCGTCCACGTTGATACAAGGTTACCTATGCCATCTGATAGATAATACTACACACATCCGACCACCACTGGTTATTTGCGGTGCACACATTCGGATTTCTAGTGGTGATTGTTAAAAACACATGTATTAACTACTCTTGTGACACGCAGTAAAGCACTCAGAACGTATTCATGTGCGCGTGAGTCATCGGTCACATGATTAACTTCTAATATTCACAACAGCATTATTTCATAATAGTCGGTATTTTCAAGGTTTATATTTTAACGCTAAAGGTAAAGAGAGATAATTTATAAAGGACTAGGTGTTGCCCGCGACTCCGTCTGCGTAGACTTCATTTTACAGAGAGAGACAGACAGAGTAACTTCCGCGGTACGCATATTTCATCATATTTTATTGTTTAAACAAACAATATTTGTTTCAAAATGTCAAAACCTTTAACACCCAAAAGCCGGTGAACGCATTTTTTTTTATTTTTAATAAACAATATTTAAGCCACATTTCAAAGCCGTAGTGCATTCCAAAAAAAATGTTTCATATTGACTTTGACCCCCATTAGTAATAATTACCCCCATATTGTTCAGTTAAAAAGTAACCCATGTCCTTGCTCAGACTGTTTATCAAAATTTCATTACAATCGGTTCAGTAGTCTTGGCGTGAAAGCGAGACAGAGGGGTAATTCCACGTTCCTGCAGATACCAATAACCACTCTTTTGCGTGATGGGTAGCTCATTTGTTACAAGCTTTTGCCCCGCCGCTTCACCAGCGTAAAAGTGTGTATATAGTGGTCTTTCTTGAGTTTAAAGTTTATTTGCTTTAATTAAATGCTTATATTAAATTCTGTACCTACGGGGCGACACACAGTGTCAATTTATTGAATATCCAATAGTTGTGTTGGCGAAATTTAATCCAATTTCTATTGATTCATCGCCATTTATAAATAGCGAAATTATTGATGTCTTTCATCGAAGATATTTGTATAAGTATGCACCAGAGTGAGCGATGAAAGTCAGTCTGAACCGATGCGATGAGAGCTGGCTATAGGCAGAAGATAGAATCTTCGATTTGTTAAAACCACTTTGTCCGCTTTACCAAAATGTTACTTTTGTTTCAACATTTCAACTGGCGTACTTAGCACTCTTATTTTTTTTCGAAATAGCGTGTGTCGCAGTTACATCATTCGATAAAACGGCTTTCGACTTAATGTACTTTCGAACTTGGCTTACCACACAAAATATTTTACACTCCCAAAAAAAAATTGTTGCAGAGTATTCGACGAAAGGAAGTTGAACACAAATAATTTCTGTATATTGTAAAGTTACTAACCGGTCTCGCTATCACGCATTAACAACAATTATTTTGCTGTGGATTTATGCTAAAATAACCTTGTTCACAACTGAATACTTGTAACACTTTACGTAGTTACATTGATAGGGATTAACACCATTGTAGTACAGGTACCTAATAAAAGTGGTCCATAAAGGCAACTTACATTTAATACTTAACAACAACTTTATAAAGGCAAATCACACACGGCATACATGCTTGCATGTTGCACTATCACGTAACTTCAGTAGTGGACGAGTCTCGGTGCCCCCAAAATAAGCTGCGAGTGCGAATTAACCACATTTAGTATTCTGTATTAATTTATGATTAAAACAATGATATGGAAAACTTTTGAACTAATTTGCATTTTGTCATTTTTTACGTCATACAGTGACGTCTTCTGAACGCAGCTGAAATGCAAAGGGCTGTAGGAATATTGTAAGCGGGGTGAAGGTAACGTAATCTCAGGTATCTGGTGTCAACTGAAGCGTTGCCCTAACTCGGGAGATCCTGCGCAATACTTGGGCCCCCAATTCCGCTATTTACAATTGCCGATGAATGAATGGAAATTGGATTAAATTTGTCGTTATTCGATTTTTATGGACATCGACGGCGGAGGCCGCGGCTGCTAGTAGTACCGCGCGGCAGAACTAAGTTATTGAAAACCACACCACTAATAAGAACTCTGCACACATTAAACCTAGTCGCCGAATAGATAGATCTTTTGACATGTAACCGAAGAGAATTTAATATAATAACTTTAAAGATAATATGTAAAGACTGTTAAGTTTGAAGATAGTAAGTATTCAACTTTAAGGATAATATGTAAGACTGTTAAGTAATATGAATAGAGATGTACTCGTATCTACACTATCGTATTGGGATATAATTTCTGTAATGATAGTTGTAAGTATTTAAATAAATAAATAAATATTCTCCTAAGTATTTTGCCAACACAACAATTTGTAATTCTGTGAGAGTTTCGCCTCGTACTGAATTTCTTTACATGGGAGTTGAGAATTCAAACTGTAGCTACTGACTCGAACAGGATGAATTTTAAACATTGCGAATGCTAAACTTGCAAACTATGTAACATTTTATACTAACAGAGAGTAGCTTTGTTCACACGAGAACGAAAAACAAGCGATACTTGTGAGTCAAGAGGAATACAGGGATGGTCTAGGTGACGCGGTTGTTGCAGGAGCTGGCCGAGTACGAGGGCATGCCGGACGGGCCGCGCCTCTCCGTGGACGGTGAGCACTCCTCGTTATCTGTCAAGCACTCCTACACCTGGCAACTCGCTCGGAGTTCTGCTGCATTGTATTAGTATTTTGGCTCTGCACTATAAAAATCCACGGTGATCAGAAAACAAAAGTAAAATGCGCTACTGGACCGAGACAAGCCCAGTTTTCAACAACCATGATTAATCAATAAAGTATTGTAGATAATCACAATGCGACTTTTTAACCATTTAGAGGAAGAATTAGATCTAGTCTAAAAAAATCCTCTTCCGTATGATAGGTATGAAGCATAAGATAGTAGTTAAACTGGGCAAAAAGAAAGGTCGATGCTGCGTCGACAGATTTGGTGCGGGACGGGTTTGACACGTCCCCACCGTGGTTCTTCGTGCTGGTGGCGGAGCGCGGCGGCGCCGTGGTGGGGCACGCGCTGTGCAACCGCGCCTACTCGTCGTGGACGCGCCGCGCCTTCTACGTGGAGGACCTATACGTGCGGCCCGAGGCGCGTCGCTGCCGCGTGGGGCAGCGCCTCCTGCAGGAGCTATGCCGGGTACGTGGCCGTGTGCTGTGACTTGTGTGTCGCTGTTCTCGATGTGTGGACTGAGCGCGTTGTCGCTGCGCAGATGGCGGTGCGCGAGGGCGTGACGCGCGTGGACTGGCACGTGCTGGAGAGCAACGCGCCGGCGCTGGGCTTCTACCGGCGGCTGGGCGCGCGCGACCTGCGCGTGTCCGAGGGCCGCGCCGCTATGCGCCTGGACGCGCCGCACATCCAAGAGCTCGCGCTCTCCGACTTGTGACGCGCCGCAACACAAATCATCTGAGCCGAATCAAACAATCAAATCACGATATTAATTATTAAAGCTATAACTGCTGTCTTTTATTAAGTACCTAATCAAAATAAATGTTCTACTTTTAGAAACATTGTTATAATATACGCACTATAAATCGCCATGTATGAATGTAAGAGAACTGTTGTCAGTAGAAGTACTCATTATTCTTCACTACCACAAGGAGTAACAGACATCGAACTTCTGGGAGGATTTTTAAACTAACAAATTGACAATGGCACGTGCAGTTGATATTTTTTCGCTAATAGGATGCGTGCTAAAAAGAAAAACATTTTTGTCTATTAGTTCGTGTGTTGAGACACATAAGCGGTACATATTTCTTTTTGTAATTACTGCTTTCTGTCTCCTCACGGACATTCAGCAACGTGTTGTTTATTATTGCAACTCTTTGTGGCCCAAGTCCAGCGACATAGCCACTTCAAGTTGTACATACTGGGTCCTAATCTTATCTGCTGTGTTATTGACACAAACTCAGATGTTTTTCTCCTTTTGATTCTCGACTTCATCAGCTCTGCAGCTCGTTGGAACGCTTAAATTGTTTCTTCTTAATGTTGGAATTAATAAATCGTGGTGCAACCTTCGATTGGTATACCATGGGGAGTCAGTGATAGTTCTTAAAGGTTCGAATTAAATCTTTACAATATATCTAGATTGGAATAAGATGCAGTGCCCCAAAACTGAATGGGAATGAATTTTCTTAAAATAATTGTAAATTCAGCAATATCGGTAGTTCTATGAATAAGCGAGCTCTATCTGAAGAATTTTATCATTTCGATTAACTGGTATTTTGTAATTATCCTCTCGTGGTTATAGTTACTTAGTACAGGTTTTGAATTTATTAAACGGTAACTTACCTTAAACTTGAACTTAAACCCGTAAACGAGTTGATTATTCGGTGGAGATGGGCATGAACGGAAAAATTATATTTTTAACTGGGTCAATATGAGACGCTTTCACAAAGTTTGATTCGTCGAAGCCAGCCTCTCGCTTAACTTGATTCATTTGTGTGACGAAATGGAATGAGTAGATTATTATTTGCCAAAATTTCCACAGTTGACAGCAATAATCGCCCGGATTTGTGGTTTTAAACATTTAGATATCAAAAGTTGCTTAACAAGATGATTGATGTAAGTTAACAAGCGGCTGATTGATTTCTTCATGGCATGTGTAAATGTGAGGCCCAATCTCAAACTTGTAGACGTTTAACTGTATCGTTCGTGACCGAGCGGCGGCGGCGGGCCGGCAGCCCGGGCCGGGTGGGCGGCGGGGCGCATGCGCGGGCCGGCGCCGCGCGGCCCCGTGCGCCGCGGCCGGCGCGCCGCACTCCGCGCCGGAGCGCCGCCGACGCTCGCCGGCCGCTCGCTGGCCCTGCTGGCCCCCGCTGGCCCCGCTGGCCCCCGCTGTCCCATGCTGGCGCGCGCGACCAGAGCGCGCCACTACTTCGCGAGAGCTCCGCGCCGCTATACGCTCTCCACAAGCCTCCAGCTCTCTTTTAAAGGTCATCTTACCAATTTTTATTCAATGGTATTATCCAGTACTTTAAACTACGCACAAGAGAGATGAATCTAATAGTTACAGTCAAATATTGTCAAAAGTTGTTCGGTTTGGCTAAATGATAACTCTAAACGTGTGATTGGAAATAATGTGCATCAAAAACTAGGCCGGATTTGTGAGCAGACCGGTTCCTCTGTAAGTTCATATTATGTAGCTTCCGTCGTCGTGCATAGCTTTCTTCTTCTGGCCTGGCTTTGCGGAAACGGTACCAGCACCTTGCTCCAATGTCCTTATTCTTCAAACTGACATAAGCTAAGTTGCACGTGAGCTTACAATCTTGTTTACTTGCTCATATGAGCACAGCGGGAGGCGCCTCGTATGTAGCGGCTCTGCGATCTCGGCTTTGTTGGACCGCTGAGGCTCTGCTCACACCGGCTACTAATTATAAACGATACCTATTTATTTATTTTCATCTCGTCCAAGAATATTTATTATTGTTTTAAGCCGGGATGAATGTGTTTTACAAGAACATTTATGGAGCCTTTTGATATTTGGCCATTCATTGAATTTATTAGCTGTATTGCATGTCTACGCAAATTTAGTTAATAGCATTTTAAATTAACCGATTATAAACAAGGTTTATTGCATGTCGTAGCCCCGCGTAGCAAGTTACATTTGAGCTTCGTCTACGACCAGTGCGTAGCATAGTTTTTATCGCAATAAGAGCATGTACGTGCTGGCGTGAGCCGGTCGCTCGCGGGAGACTGTCTGAGTGTGCTACTGCTACACCTACACAGCGTGGAATGTGGATAAACTGTCCCTCATGTTTATATACTTCATATCACAATATAAATATAATTGGATAGGTTAACTGTACTCAAGTACAAAGATTTAATCCATTTATTTTCCACAAAGGAGAGCTTTCGTAGAGAGTGTTGTTTGTGTTTATGCACCGAGCCAGGGTCAGCTTGAACACGTTTACTAGAGCTGTACCTGTTTTATGTATAAGGAAAGTTCATTGTAGAAAAATTCTAAGTTCTAAGAAAAAATCTTTGTAAACCAACTAAAAGAAGGCCAAGGACATATAAGCTTTTATTGTTGCAGTCGGTTCCACTATTCTATTCAACGTGAAAGTACAGAAGTTTAGTTTCTGTATTCGGCCATAATCTTTAATTTGATAATTCGATTGTTTAGTTCGATATTGATGTTTGATGTGCCTATTGTTAGTTGCACCATCGTCGCACAATCTCTTCTTCTAATTTTCTCAAAACGAGTTACCAATTAAATAAACAAATAGTTTTACTTATAAGTAGAATGAGTTTCTCAGTTGGTATACATATATGGTAGGTAGATGGTAGATGGTAGGTAGGAGACCTTACAAACCTCTGGGTAGTAAAGTAGCTGCTCTAATGTGGCCTTATAATATCGATCGCGGTTATAAATGTAACAGGTACGGCAGCGGCGGTGAGGCGTCGTTTGATCCCGTGCAGCGGAGCGAGCGAGTCAGTGGAGCGAGGCGGGTCGCGGCGCGGCGCATGGCGGGCGTCGCGTGAGGGGCGCCATGCGCGCGCTCCTGCCGCTGCTGGCCGCGCTCGCCGTCGCCGCCGGCCGCGCCGCGCCCGCGCCGCCGCCGCTGCTGCTCGTGCTGCGGGCCGCCTGCGACAACTCGCTGCACACGGTGTTCGACGAGGCGCGACTGCTCACCTATGCCCCGGTGCGAGCTCTCTATAACCGCCGATCGGTGCGACTTCTGACCTACGAAGGTGAGAAGGTGCGAACATTTATCGCTAATTTAAGCAGCAGTCTGTCGGTACTGAGCATTAATATCGTACGACGTATTCAGAGACGTGCGGAGCCGACTGGAGGGTGTCGGTGACGATGGGCGCCCTCGGCGTGCTGAGCGAGGGCGGGTCGGTGGTGAGCGTGGGCAGGCCGGGCGCGGCGGTGTGCGGCGCGCTGGTGGCGGCGGCGCGCGCGCTGCGCAGGCGGCGGCCGGCGGCGTGCGCGGCGGGCGAGGCTCGCGCGGCGGCTGTGGCCCGCCTGGCCGCGCGCCTGGGCTGGCGCCGCGCCCTACTGCCTCCCTCGCCGCCGCGCTCCGAGTGCGCCGCCGCGCTGCAGCTGCTCGCCCTCGCGCTCTCCGCCGCCCACTTGGAAGTGCGCCACGAGCCGATTTCATCTGAAGAATTGACTAGCAAACCTGACGGTCAGTCACCAGATTGAGATCTCGAACCATGGCGGTCTCACTGTGTCGTTTAGATTGTAGCTTTAAAAGATTCAGCTCGATTTCGTTTCAGTTGTGATCCTGTGTGCCTCTCGGCGTTCTGACGCGGCGGGAGCAGCGGTCGCGGCCGACGACGCCGGGAGTGCGGGGCCGCTGGCGTTGCTTCTGCATGTGGAAGAGTGCGATCCCGTGCCTCTTTCTACGTTTAACAATGAAACACATAACGCTTTGCGATTAAGCAATATCAGTTTAGTTGTAGGTGAATCCTATGTGAGATATAAAAAAAATTCGTCCTCTGAAAATTTTGCTGCAGACAAACGTTTATCTGCGAATACTCAATGGAATAACGATGACGCCGTTCTTATTAAAAATAATGTCGAAAATATGGAATCCGTTAAACAAGAACCTAAACATGATCTAAATAGAGGACTGCAAACAAAATCATCAAACCAGCGCAGCGCCAGTATAGCCGACGGCGACGACGACGCTACGAGCCAGTCAGCTCGCCGCCGGGAAGTTCTGCGCTCCGGCGCACGGACTGATCGCATTGACTCATTGTTACCACAAACAGAAACCACATTTTTTCAACGGTTACTACTTCTCACAGATGAGCTCCTTGGAAAACCGCAGGACACGGACGATCTGGGAATATATGACAAAATACTGAAAACCGTTGAAACAGAATTTGAGGTGGAAAACTCAACATTAGACATCAATAAAATAGATTTCCACCTGTATGAAAGATCTAACGGTTCATCCGGCTTGTGGAAGCCCGCAGCCGTGCTCAGCACCACATCCACCAGGTCACTGGAGTTATCCGACGAGTGGGTGACGACCGTGGAGCTGGTGAACGTGACGGTCCCGCTGGACAGGTGGAGCGCGGCGGGCTCGGCGCGCGCGGCGCCCGGCGCCCCGCCCAGCAGCGCCGCCGCGCTGTCCGCCGTGGCGGCGTGCGGCGCGCTGGCGCTGGCCACCAGCACGGCGCTCCTGCTGCGCTGGGTGGCTACGAGGCGCCGCCGACGCCGACGACGTCGCGACGCCGTGCTTGCTCCAGCTGATTTCACTTTCCCGGTGGATGAGCGACGGCGCGTCGGAGAGGGCATGGAGACAATGCTATCTTGCTGGCTGCAGCAACTGCACGAGTTCGGCGGGCCCGAGCTGGAGCGACCCGACCTACTGAAGCAGCCTCCCTGCGTGGCTCCCCGCGCGCCCTCCGCGCCCTCTTCCACGTGTAGCGTCAACCGAGTAACGGTTGACCGGCGCATCCGTTACAAGGTACCAGCTCGCAAAATCTAACTTTTTGTTTCGACTTATTCCATGTTTGCCTAAGTAATGGCTTTTATTGCAGGGCGACGTCGTGCATATGAAATATCTGCCGGCAACAGCAGGTCTCGAGCTCAAGCGCAAAGCAACCGATGTTTTGCTTGTTATGCAAAATTTGCGACATGAAAATTTAAATCCCTTTATTGGTGAATATATAATATCAAGCATGATTTGTCTCAAAGATTAATGATGACTTTGTACGTGTTTAGTAAAGGCATAGTTTTTTATTTTGTGCAGGGTGTCTGTGCGACCTGCGGCCGGCCTTGGTGTTTGATAACTGCTGGCGAGGCTCGCTAGAGGACGTGTTGATGGCGGACGACATCAAGCTGGACTGGACGTTCCGCTTGTCGCTGCTGACAGACCTGGTGAAGGGCATGCGCTACCTGCACGCGTCGCCGCTGCGCGTGCACGGGCGCCTGTCGTCCCGCAACTGCGTGGTGGACTCGCGCTGGGTGCTGCGCGTCACGGACTACGGACTGCCGGCGCTCTTTCATGCACAGGGGCTGCCCCATCCACACCGCGCCGCTAGAGGTGTTTTTCACTTAATTTTTACGTAAAGTACAACAGTCTTTTAACATAAAAGTGTCTTCCTTTGTTCGGCAAACTTTCAGTTTAATTTAATTCCCACGTTTTTATAAACTAACTTACTTATTTGTTTGTCTTTTCGGTTGGATTTTTGTAATTCAATTCTGAGGCTCTTCTCAATAAGCTAGCAGATTGAAATTTTCAGGGTAGCTTCACATCCGATCACAATGCTATTTACAATTTACAAAAACAGACTGGACCTATTGATATTTTTTTTATGGAGTGACATTTAAATTGTGGGTTAGATTTTTAAATCTATTCATTTTATTTTACGAGTTTTTCTTATACCTGCTCAGTTTTATAATTGGTTTGAAAAGATACGAGTACATCTCTATTCATATTACTTAACAGTCTTACATATTATCCTTAAAGTTGAATACTTACTATCTTCAAACTTAACAGTCTTTACATATTATCTTTAAAGTTATTATATTAAATTCTCTTCGGTTACATGTCAAAAGATCTATCTATTCGGCGACTAGGTTTAATGTGTGCAGAGTTCTTATTAGTGGTGTGGTTTTCAATAACTTAGTTCTGCCGCGCGGTACTACTAGCAGCCGCGGCCTCCGCCGTCGATGTCCATAAAAATCGAATAACGACAAATTTAATCCAATTTCCATTCATTCATCGGCAATTGTAAATAGCGGAATTGGGGGCCCAAGTATTGCGCAGGATCTCCCGAGTTAGGGCAACGCTTCAGTTGACACCAGATACCTGAGATTACGTTACCTTCACCCCGCTTACAATATTCCTACAGCCCTTTGCATTTCAGCTGCGTTCAGAAGACGTCACTGTATGACGTAAAAAATGACAAAATGCAAATTAGTTCAAAAGTTTTCCATATCATTGTTTTAATCATAAATTAATACAGAATACTAAATGTGGTTAATTCGCACTCGCAGCTTATTTTGGGGGCACCGAGACTCGTCCACTACTGAAGTTACGTGATAGTGCAACATGCAAGCATGTATGCCGTG
Source organism: Trichoplusia ni (assembly GCF_003590095.1). Classification (NCBI taxonomy): domain Eukaryota; kingdom Metazoa; phylum Arthropoda; class Insecta; order Lepidoptera; family Noctuidae; genus Trichoplusia; species Trichoplusia ni. The sequence continues at coordinate 11,655,505 of NC_039481.1, forward strand.
TGTGATTTGCCTTTATAAAGTTGTTGTTAAGTATTAAATGTAAGTTGCCTTTATGGACCACTTTTATTAGGTACCTGTACTACAATGGTGTTAATCCCTATCAATGTAACTACGTAAAGTGTTACAAGTATTCAGTTGTGAACAAGGTTATTTTAGCATAAATCCACAGCAAAATAATTGTTGTTAATGCGTGATAGCGAGACCGGTTAGTAACTTTACAATATACAGAAATTATTTGTGTTCAACTTCCTTTCGTCGAATACTCTGCAACAATTTTTTTTTGGGAGTGTAAAATATTTTGTGTGGTAAGCCAAGTTCGAAAGTACATTAAGTCGAAAGCCGTTTTATCGAATGATGTAACTGCGACACACGCTATTTCGAAAAAAAAATAAGAGTGCTAAGTACGCCAGTTGAAATGTTGAAACAAAAGTAACATTTTGGTAAAGCGGACAAAGTGGTTTTAACAAATCGAAGATTCTATCTTCTGCCTATAGCCAGCTCTCATCGCATCGGTTCAGACTGACTTTCATCGCTCACTCTGGTGCATACTTATACAAATATCTTCGATGAAAGACATCAATAATTTCGCTATTTATAAATGGCGATGAATCAATAGAAATTGGATTAAATTTCGCCAACACAACTATTGGATATTCAATAAATTGACACTGTGTGTCGCCCCGTAGGTACAGAATTTAATATAAGCATTTAATTAAAGCAAATAAACTTTAAACTCAAGAAAGACCACTATATACACACTTTTACGCTGGTGAAGCGGCGGGCAAAAGCTTGTAACAAATGAGCTACCCATCACGCAAAAGAGTGGTTATTGGTATCTGCAGGAACGTGGAATTACCCCTCTGTCTCGCTTTCACGCCAAGACTACTGAACCGATTGTAATGAAATTTTGATAAACAGTCTGAGCAAGGACATGGGTTACTTTTTAACTGAACAATATGGGGGTAATTATTACTAATGGGGGTCAAAGTCAATATGAAACATTTTTTTTGGAATGCACTACGGCTTTGAAATGTGGCTTAAATATTGTTTATTAAAAATAAAAAAAAATGCGTTCACCGGCTTTTGGGTGTTAAAGGTTTTGACATTTTGAAACAAATATTGTTTGTTTAAACAATAAAATATGATGAAATATGCGTACCGCGGAAGTTACTCTGTCTGTCTCTCTCTGTAAAATGAAGTCTACGCAGACGGAGTCGCGGGCAACACCTAGTCCTTTATAAATTATCTCTCTTTACCTTTAGCGTTAAAATATAAACCTTGAAAATACCGACTATTATGAAATAATGCTGTTGTGAATATTAGAAGTTAATCATGTGACCGATGACTCACGCGCACATGAATACGTTCTGAGTGCTTTACTGCGTGTCACAAGAGTAGTTAATACATGTGTTTTTAACAATCACCACTAGAAATCCGAATGTGTGCACCGCAAATAACCAGTGGTGGTCGGATGTGTGTAGTATTATCTATCAGATGGCATAGGTAACCTTGTATCAACGTGGACGACACAAGTGTGTTTGTATGCGTGTAATGTACGAGTATGGTATAGGTGGAGGCGCTCACGTGAATCATGTCGTACACGTGCTGCATGTCGGCGCGCGTGGCGGGGCGCACGCTCACGGCGGCGGCCGGCGTGGGCTCGCTGCTAGACATGCTGCTGTCGACCGCGCAATATCTACACTGACGCTGTCACTGTCATACCAGCTGGATAGCGTCTTCTATAATCATGCACCTGCGAAAGTGCGAACCAACTTAAATACGCGACGTAACCACAGATGGCGTCACTCTAAAACCAAGAGTGGGTCGCGGTTTTTGATATCTTCCACTATAAGATGTTCTTTCATAGTACTCAATTTATTTTTCAATTTCTCCCGCTCAGCCTGAGTACTCAGTCCTATAATGACCTTCCTGTCTTTAGCTTTTCTCACCTTACGCACCTCAACCCATCCCTCCTTGGCGTCTACGGCTTCCCTGATTTTTCCAAGCAACTCTTCGCCCGTGTCTTGGTTATCAGTAGATGTGACCACCACTGAGTGAAGGGTTTCCCGGAATTTCTGCGTTCTTTCGCTCTGTACGGGTGTACTGGCGGTTACGCTGGCGTAAGTGGCTGTAGTTACCTTTTCGAGCAGTTCTTTTTGTTTGTTCATTTGCTCCTTTAGGTCGGTCATCATGAGATTGTTTTCTCGGAGGAGCTTTATGTGCTCCTCAATACGGGAGCCTTGAGGAACTGCCTCGTTACCAATTTCTGGTATCTCCGACGTGGGCCGATTTGGTGTGCTCAATTTTTCTCCACTGTCTGGTGAAAGGCTTTTCATTTCGGCTTCTATTCCTTTAATTAAGGAGTAAAGTTTTGTAAGTGCTGAAAGCACTTCCTCCTTAATTTCTCGCTTAAGGTTGCCAGCTTTGCTCAAGTGAAGTTTCGCCCGCGCGATACACTCCCTGGCCTCGATTGATTTGTTCTTCGTCTGTCGTGGGGGATTTAGTCCTGCTGAAACTTGTGGAGATGTCCTGACAGTTTGAGTTGTAGATTTTCTGATTGGGGAGCTGGCGCTTGTAACTGCCCTAGCTGCCTCCCAATCGTCAATCCTGTCTCCAATGCTTCGCCGCTCTGCGGTTCCAAGTTCAGGTTTCTTTGGGGAGGATTTTGCCGGCTTTTGCGGCGGAGTTCTAATTCCCGACATCATGTTTTGGAGGTACACGTCAATAATAGTAATAAAATCGGAAAGTGGTATAGAAGAGAAAAGAAGGAAAAAGTCGTACTTATAACTAATGCAGTAACACTAAACAGTTACTGTATGTAATGTCGCGAGTGATTACTCTATCAGATAGAGTACGTCTGTTGTGGCGCTGGGTTTACTCGGCCTACAGTCAAATCCAGAATGTTGAAAATTCCAGTCGGCAGAACATTAATAAGACACAGTATTTACAATTTTATTTTATTTTTGACTAAGCAATAATAATAAAATGTTAAATTTTACTAATTTATTAATTTTTATTTTACAGGTTTTCCAAGGCAGAGCAGCACAAGGAGGATAAAAGGTAAGGAATAATTTGCTAATTAAAACAATAAAAAAATAAAAGAAAAAGAGAAAAAAAATGAAAAAAATGAAAAATAAAAAAATCTAAAGTTATTTTTGATGATTTTATGTTTCCAGGTAATAGTCCTTCTCGAGCCCTTTTCAACGAACCCAATCTCGCCCTCCTACGCCAAGTGGTTCCGGAGATATAACTGTTTAAAATTCCAGACTTTCTCAAAAAAAAACTGCCTGGATTTATTAAAGTGGAATTACTCGGGACCTATGGCTCGTACATGGGCGTGCTTGGGCTCGTTTTTCAGGTCTTGATCCAGGCTATACAATGGTGATGTTAAAATCCCTGAAAATTTCAGACTCCTGAAAACTGAAATTTTTCAGCTTATCTACAAGAAAATGTTCTGCCTGTGTGTCCGAAGAAAACCCCGTGTCTCTAGGATCACTAGTTCGGAAGTTAGAGCCAATCAAAAAGAGGGTTTGACAGTTGTCAAACTGTCAAAGTCAAACTTTGCACTAAAATAACTTCGTCCCCAGTGATCGTAGAACAGTGGTGTTTTCACTATTCTGGGTCAGTTTTTATGGGTCTATCTGAAATTTGATGTTTCAGGACACCGAAAAATTTCAGGCCGGATCCGCCTGAAAACCAGACCGCAGGATAAAGAGGACGCTGCCAAGGCCCCCGCAAAAATCCCCGGCCCGCTACGACAACAGAGTCGAGAGTTATGGGCGTTTGAAAATAGCCAATATGGCCGCCCAGCTGTCAAACGCTGTCTTTAGACAGCTATATCTCGTCAACCGTTGGCCGCAGAGAGACGCGGTTTCCACAGGTGATCCTAGCTTGACCTCCCTAGCCCGACTCTATAGTTTTCAGGCCTGAAAAATCTCGACCCCTGAAATTTCCTGAAACTATGCCGATCTTATAACTAATAATAATACACTTATAGTGCAAAAAATCCGGAGTTTCTAAGTCCAAGGACTACCGTTTTATAGTTCATCAAAGTTTCCAGACTAAAAATCTGAAAAAGTCTAAATTTCTATTTTCGCCGTTTTAAGCGCTATCTGGCCGGTCTTTGGGCTTAGTCCGGATGAAAACCCTATGTTAGACACTAAGGAGGTGAAAAAAAAATTTTATTTTAATTAATTTTCAATTAATTATATAAAAAGTGAAAAAAATCTGTAACTTCTTTGTTTTTTGACCTAAAATTCTGGAAAAAATACTTAAATTTATAGAATTACAAGGGCTATCTGCCTATTACAAAAAATTTGGAAAAATTTAATTTTTTTTTTAAAGAAAACTGAAAAATACTGAAATTTCTTAAATTTCTAATTTTAGACAATATAATTTTACAATAAAAATTTTTTCTCCTTACAGGTCTCTTCAGCCGGTTAGCGCGCAGCAGGAAACAGCAAAAAATGTGGGGGTGCTCACTTAGTTATAAGATCGGCATAGTTTCAGGAAATTTCAGGGGTCGAGATTTTTCAGGCCTGAAAACTATAGAGTCGGGCTAGGGAGGTCAAGCTAGGATCACCTGTGGAAACCGCGTCTCTCTGCGGCCAACGGTTGACGAGATATAGCTGTCCGTATGCTTTCACTAATATAGATTTTTGGTGTGGAAGTGGTGAAATTTCAATGATATTATAATAATCTGAAATTTACATCAATGAGACATTTCTGCTAGCTTCTATATTATTATCAATCAATGAACACAGCCTATCGAAGTCCACGGCTGGACAAAGGTTTTCACCAAAAGCTTTACAACACAATTATTACTGTTAAGTGTAAGAAAAACAGTATGTATGCACAATGTTGGATAAAAGAAGCCTTGTATATTAACCCAAGGTATCAGCTACCTCAATACCAATAATATAATTTCATCATAATCGGTCCAGCCGTTTGAGAGCGTGCGAGATAACAAACAAACACATTCACTTTTGCATTTAAAGTATTAGTATGAAACTCCTTAAAATAAATTGTCGTAAAATAAGATAAGGAAAAAAATATGTTTAATAGATCACACCTGAATATAAAAACCATTTCCTGACCCACTTCCTTATAATCTCGAGTCAATATGAATATTAAGACAGTTAACATTTAAATTCCGAATGCTATTACTTATCTACTAATAAAGACCGCTTGCCCTTAAACAAAATAGAACCATTAAAAACTGGTTCTGATCTAAACGCCTCCGATTTTATCTAAATTGATCGCAATTGCAAAAAGTTTTTAATGTCACTTGTTAATTATACTTATTTGCATACAATAGATTTGAGATTATCTAAATTGCGTATACCTGACGTTTACATGCACTCACTTGCTTGCCACAGACTGATAGATATTTGGTTTTGATGAGACGAAAACAATATTAAATATACATTACCTTTGATATTATACTCACGTTTTCAAGTCTCCGATATCCGATTAATTATGTTTCGAAGCGACTGCTGCCGCCTGCCATTCTAACTCATAGAAAAATTCGTTCTTATGTTTACTCCAGTCAATCAAAGCAGGACTATAACCACGATGCAAAATATTTAAAAGCGAGCTATATATAGGTATTTAGTAATCAATTACTATGCCTTCAAAAGTTTTAGTATGTAGCGACTCTACCCAGACCAAGCGCTTTTTAACCCCATCAATTTTTCTTTACTGTTGAGCATCATGACCAGAACTCTCCTTCTGCTTCCTCTGAGAAGCGAATTTAACGTGTGTGTCTGATCTGCTACGTAATTGTAAGAGATCAAGGATTTGAACCTGAACTTCAACAGCAGTTTTTAAATAAATTTTTAATTAAATATTTAGTGAAATTTTGATAGGCGCTATGTTGTTTCCACGTTCTGTTTAAATGTGTATTGTCATTTTTAGCACCTGTGTGTGTTATCTTGCTATGTCATTAGGGAAAGGAAAAGGTACTTAACACTAAAATAAAACAACACAAATAATTTTAGCAACATTTTTTTATTAATTTAAGAATTCCACAATGGAACAAATTTTTCATCAATACAATATCTAGACCTAAGTCAGATTGTAGGATATTGTGTTGTAGGTACTGTTAGTTTGTTTAATTATAATCTATTTTACGCAAATTTATAATTAGTGCACAAATGGACAATTATAATACCTGTATTAGAATCCTACAGCCCGCTTCGCACACACACTTCGCACTGGGAAATAGCAGAGAATTGATTACCTAATACAAATAAATTTACGATGATGCAAATTGTTGCACATTTTGAAAGATCGCTTACATACGATGGCTATTTCCCAGAGCAAATATTTTACACTCAATGATCATTTAGATACGGTCGGATACACGTGCCTCTTACTTTAACGCCTGCAAAATATGTCATAGCAATATTTTGCGTACTCGTGACTATATATTTATTCGTTTTTAATAAGGAGTCTTAAGTTCATAATTGAATTAAATATTCAATTATAACGTTAAATTCTGAGCTTATTGTAGTGACTTCATTCAAGAAATGTCTAAATCCTTTAAAACAAGGCAATAGCAATTTATTCTAGGTGTTAAACGGAGAATAAGCAGCAACATCCTCTTAGAATTGCGATTAAATTGCTATCAGCATTGTCCAAAAAGAGAACTAAGTAACAGATTATTGGTCTTCGGTTTGATTATATACAAATAATTAGAATATTATTTTCTAGAGTGGTTCATTGTCTAACTATGTCTGGCACATGTATCCGATTATAATAAATATACTCACAAGAAACTTGAAAAGCTGAAGAACACCCTGTTATCTTGATTATATCTTACCATGATTACATATCAAAGAGAACATGAAAATATATCGATTTCTCGAACGTCACGTCCAACTTGCTGAATCGTATAACTTTTAGGTAAAAGCATTACCATAATATATTATTTATCTAGATATTTTGATAATACTATACCATTTTCTTATTTTAACAGCTTTTAATATTATGAATTTAAAATTTCCAAATGAAAATATCTACTTAAGGACGTACAAAAATAAGGTTATTAATTTAGGGAATATAATTACGTTATAAATATGAAGCACGTTACCATTAACCTTTTACGTATATTATTTATTCAGTACCAGCAAAATGGGTTTACGAAGATTAAATGAAACAGCTCTGATCGGTTTACGAATAAACCTGTTTCTCAAAGTACTGATATTCAACATGATTAAGTTACAAACTTGCCTTAAATGAGGCAAGAAAAGATAATTATATGAATTTTTACTTACTGGTAATTATATAAATGAAGATTTGGGTTAATTCTTCAGCTAATGCAAGACAGTTTTACCCGAAGCAAACATAACAGTTAATCACTACGTTTTACCACATAAATAACAAAATACGCCGAAATGTTTACCACACTAAAAAATTCGCTAGAACACGGTAAGTTATTACCATTTACATTAACGCACAAATTAATTTACTAATACCGGAAAAGAGTCACGCGTCCCTCAATGTAGTAATTAATTCGTATATGGCCTTTAGAGCGGCCTTTTTTGAAGAAGACGAGACTCTAAAACAAACAAGCATCGCATGTGGTCTAACCATTTGCCAATCGTTACCCGACGTCTGATGACTGCGCTCCTAGCAGGGGATCACCAACCATCGTGCTGCGCTTGGCGCCGCCCGCGGATGTGCGAGCGGCGGAAAGAGACCAAGCTACTCCGCTCTCCCCTACTACGAGCCTCATTTATCATTTACCATAGTTTATTTATACATTATGTATAGTTATGTACATTCAACCCGCATCATTCTCCACTACACCAATCGCTACATTACCCTATAATATAGTACAAAAAAAAGAAGTCAACTAATAAATTTCTAATGTAAAAATCACAAGTAGTGCTATTCTTACTGTTAAAGAATTATATATTCTTCCATATATATAAAAAAGTCGCTTAAAAAAATCACAGACAATCACTTTTCCTTTACAGACATAGACCACCAAACCGACGACCGTATTTTCATTAAGCATTACATCTCTACGTACAAAATCCTACTTAGTTTTACAACCATCCTGGTTTACAATCGATAAGTCACCGTTTTTACATCGTTCTATTTTGACCACTTACTTAGATGTTGGGCCGTATTGTATACCCTCGCTTTCGAATGATAAGAATGCAACTGAAAAGCAAAAAGATAGATATCAAACGATACGAAATGGTCGCCCAAAGTGTCCTAACAACCGCGGGCTGCTGTACATTATGCATCAATATCATTTGAATTTGTACTTTCCACCAAATAACCTACACTAAATTATTTTACTGATGCCCAAAAAATACGATTTTGGCAACGTTTACATAAAAAACGGATACCATTTATTTTATTACTTTCAATTAATTAATTTGTACTGGCAGTAACTCGTTAAGACTTCAGAAATTTGTACTTTAGTTCTTGCAGACAAGAGTGCTCGTTGCGTTTTTTTTTTTCATTTTTTTTTATAATTTTATGCATATTATTAAGAGTTTTATCTCGTACACTTACACAAAGATGACACCAAGAACATAGTTATAAGTGACACCGAGACTTACCTCATTCGAACTTAACAAGATGATAAGGTTAAACATGTAAGTATAATTTATGACATAATATAATGTTCTATATACAGTCATGAGAGACTATAATTCGCTTATTTTGAAACATCGAAATTATCCTGAATGTTCGATGACAATACATTAATAGCCAGTATCTTTTACCATGAAAAGTGAAGTAAATGGAATATAATATTACTCAATGATCAATTACTCATTTCTCCTCTCACACCATCGCGTCAGAGCGCGTCAGAGCGCGTCAGACTCCAGCCAACCGTTCGTTCAGTCCTACGTTTTGTGAAGTTACTCTAGTGAGGGAGTGAGCATAATTTTACGACTTACATAACATTAAATGTGAGAGAACATTTTTTATTATCAAATTCGTAAAGATCCCGAGGTACTCTCGCGATCGATTCAATAATAATAGTGCACCCTTAAAATATAAAAACATCCAATGATTACTTAAATACTTCCTGTCCAGTTAAGTGCAACTATTTTATGAATATTAGGTACTTAAACGTCAATTCCTTAAATTAATGCTCTTAAATTTACCACAATAAACATTAAACACGATGGACGGGTGTAACTTGTCGAAGTCAAACGAAAGGAACTTAAAAATAAAGAAAAGGAAATAAAAATAAAATAAAAACAAATAAAAATAATTTTGTTACATTTTTTTAATTCGCAGAAACCTAACAAACAATAATTTCTCCATTTTTTTCTTTCGTCTCCTTAAAACATAGTAACATCTATGAAACACAAAAAGTAACTGGGAAAAATTAATTATAATAAAAATTACGAATAAAAATTTATACTCCTGAGAGTGAAGGAAGGTACAATTAGATTACGTCGCTATTGACTCGTGGCCGATCCCCCACGCTTGTGCTTACGAATGAGGTACATCGATGAGATTATTGTAACTAACCTAATTAACACTTACTCGCTAACTTAGACCGTCAACCCAGCTCGGATCGAGCTCGCAGAGTCGCTAACACACAGACGTCGATGTATATCCTCTTTTGAGCATGACACTGAGTTGAGAGCACTCACTACCTTGCAGAGATTCAAATAAACGTGCTTTCATACTATTATGGTCAGCTTGCCAACTGAATACTTTCCTTACTCACATTTTTAAAACTATTTTCATAATTTTAAAAATGTTATTAACAGCACTTACAAAGAACAAGTACTTAGAGAAAATCTGATAAGTAATTTATAATATTCATTAGACATTATTAAATACATCTTGCAGAACAGTTATAGAATTTGAAAAATGACTAAGTTGAATCCTGAGGTAGCATTATTTGTACTTTATATTTTTTTTAGTTTTTTCACATTACTCTTAAATCTAAAATTTTATATTTTTCCTTCATATAAAAATCTACTTAAAAGCTTACTTACGAACTAATTACATTCCTCGAGGTAGATAAACGTACATTAAAAACTAAAAGGCTATGTAGGAGATTACATTCAAAGTTACATAACATTGTAACATGTAGGGCGGGCGCGCCGCCCGGGGCTATACAGCCTGAATGTAAGGTCTCTACACAGCCGTGTGACGGCAGAGGGTCACCATACCCGTAACAATCTTTGGCTTTACCATCACGACATCTCGCGATTTCATGTACACAAATAAAGAAAAAAAAAGAAAGGTAAATCTTAAAAATAAATCTTACATTCGAAACTCAAAAACGGAACAAAATGATGTGCTTAATCTTAAATGCAGTTTTGATCCAGCAATAATGCTTTACAGCAACAAAAAAAAAGTAAAATAATAGCGACATTATTAAACTTAAATTTGAATAAAGAAGTCAATCGTGTTTATATAAGAAGTTAGTAGCGTGCCGGCGCATGTTGGGGTCCACTGCGAGGTGGTCGCCGGAGCCGCCTAACAGAGTTACATACGTGTGAGGAGATCGGCCAAGTCCAATGGAGAGGGATTGCAAAACACTGACTAAATGTGAATTTTCCTATCACATCAAATATAACATTACAACTAATAGGGACCACTAGTAACTTGTCCACTAATTAGCTTTAACAATGCGACAACTTAATTTAGACGTGTTATCCCAAAGGTGTTGTATACTGAATTTTGTACAATCATCATTTGAATCAAAGTAATGTAGTCACAAACATTGTTGATCGACAAAAAATGTTGTAAAATTGACGAAATGTATTATTGTAATCTAAGTTTTGTACCTTATTAAATTTAGAAAGAAGCAAATCCATTGATTGATTTCAAAATAACGAGCCCCTAGTGCCCACCGCTAACATCAGCAACCGTCTATAGTCCATAGACATACTCGTAATCCCTCCTTTTACTTATAAGAAAAAAAAGCTAAAAATGTGATGCATTAATGCAATTCTCTTTTACGTATCACAAAAAACATTAAATGTCAAAAGAAATCACAAACTATGAATTTTGAATTCATAAGAGAAAAAAAAACGAAATGACAAAAAATAGAACAATATTTTTTTTCTCATCAATAATAATAAACATAAATGTTAACAATTGCGATTGAAATAGCAAAAAAAACATTTTCTTAACAATAATACACTTAATAAAGAAATGCCGATAGTAAAATGAAAGATAATAAATTTTATACAATAGTTACAAAGGATTCGGTCAACATAAAAATGTAAGTATGTGGTTCCCTCAAATTGTTCTATGGACCGTTTCCATCTAAGTTTTACTGAAGGCACTGCGTTCGTGATGTTGTACGCGACAGAGCAAAGTATGTCATCGATCATTGTCTTGAGTGCAGCACACAGTGCGAACAGGAGCAACCTAACCTATCCGGTAATCACCACCCTAACAACTCCACTAGAGGTCACAGGAAAAATTAAATAAAAGGAATTTTCTGTGCGATAATTCTCAAAAATCGACAATAGTTCCCCCGGGCCATTCCTCAAACTGTATTGGTTTTTTTTTAGTTTTTTAGGTTTTTAATAAAACATTTATCTTATTATGAAACCGTAACAGCTATTCACTCGCTCATTCTTGCCCTTTTAAGAAAATATTACGTCAATTTACTTATCATACTCAAATGAAAATATACGTTTCAAGAAACCTTTCATAAATCTTTTGTTTAGTTATTGAAGCCTGTGACTCTTGCACTTTAACTATCTCTCCACGACCCAACTTTGAATGATACGTAAGAAATCAAAATAGATTTACTCTTAAAGTTTTTTTGGCGAATCTTTATATTTTATGAAAAAGAGAGTTTCAATAAAAATATCAATATACAACAGTGTACAAGTAGAGTTTAAAATAGCCTGTCTAATCGAATCTAAAAATATTCAGATATTCATTGTATATAGCTTCTATTCGGTCTATTGATACTACGCATTGTTTAAATTCTATTCATACATCACACACAAAATATGTAACGGTGTAAGGTAAAGGACAACAATTGACGACATCAAAAATTTACTAACACGTGTTACTACTACAACTATTTTACTCATACGTATAATCTAAGAGGTATATTGAAACATTTGATAGAATTAATAAACTGTCGGTGTAACATATGAATAGAACTTAACATTTTTGTATTTCATAACGAAGTAGGAACCATTCAAAGATAACTAAAACGCTGTCTTGAAAATGGTACTTAACATCAGAAACTAAAATGTTTATAAAAGTCACTGAGCCTTTTCAAATAATTCTCGTCATAAATATTTTCAATAAGACGTGTATCCTAAAATATAAATACAATAATAAATATGAATGCAACTTATTCCTAAATATCAGGAATATAACACACAGTCGCTACATTCACACTTAACAAAAATAAAATAAATAATACGATGCGAACTTAAAATTGAGGATATTTGGCACTGTACCATCTGTTTTATGTAACTAAAACCATTTATTGCAGCTGAATGTATACATATGAAGTATAACACGCGGGCAGCGCCGGCGCCGACTCAACAAAATATAATACACAGGCGCCGACGACTGCCCCTAACATTTATCATTTAAATAATTATTTTCTTTAAAAAATCTCAACTGGTTGCACTTGAAATGACTAGGAATATAAAATAGTAAGTGGCCTTCATATAAATGCACTAAGACGAAAAAAATCTTTATATAACGGAATGTTAAAATCGACACCATCCCATTGAAACATATAATTATTTGGTCTCAATAGTAACATCCGCCCAGGCGAGCCTGTTACCAACGACAATGATGGATTTGCTTACACATTCATGCATCGAACCTCACATGCCATTTTTTTAATAACACGTTTTTACCTAACTACTTATGTCTCTAGGGCAAATTGTACTTTGTACAAAACTAAAACCGTTCCTCATTTACTGTACAGTCAAAAACTGCTGAAACTCTACTTTCCGTATATTTTCGCACGTTTTTCCCTTTTGTTACCTTACCGACAGAGTGGCAAATGTGAAAAATATAAATTATACAGCCTGTTTTCTATTGTATCACAGATATGTTTGAATGCGTAACTAAAACCATAATAATCTAGTCTATTGTCATAACGTGAGTGTAATTAAATAAAAATAAAAAATCTAGCAACAGAGGTAGTTTTGCCACAGAGTGTCGTTATAGGCGTGTTTCAACCTAGGCCAAGGCGGTTTACAACATTCTCCTATTATTTACATACACTTAGCCTATGACCGTCAGTCTCAACAACATTTCTAGATTCCCTAGCTCAGGTATTATATTATAAGCTATGTCATAACTCGACCGAGAGCACAAAATAAATCGTCTATAAAAGGTAACTTCATCTCACAGTCAACTGGACATATTACTAAAAGTTTGCAAAAAATATTTAAGATACTTAAACGCGATGAGGGTGCAATAAAAGGTACGACATTTTTCAAACATGGTACCAGACAGAGACGAGTACTGAGCAACCATTCAAGTCACACATGATTATTAAATTAAGTAACAATTATCGCACAATTTCAAAACCTTAAAAAATCTTAAGATCAAATTCTGAGGTAGATACTGATTACATAATATGCATCAACGAGGTATATTATTGTACGCGTGTTAAACACAGTTCGAGACGCGGCTCGCGGCCGGTCCGACGGAGCAGAGGTAGTTCGGTTGAAATAAGATCGAGAAGAAACGCTTGGATGCTTACTGCGAGTGGTTGTGGAGCGAGTGCGGCGCGTGCGCGGCGTGCGCGGGCGCGCTGGGCAGGTGCGGCGTGACCTGGTGGCGGTGCTCGCGCGCGATGTGGCGCCGCACCGTGTTGTTGCGCGTGAACGTGCGCGAGCAGTGCGGGCACGGCACGCGGATGCCCTGGTGCCGCTGCCGGATGTGCGCGCGCAGGTTGGTCTCGTACCCGTACAGCCGCTCGCAGTACGGGCACTTCAGCTTCTTACCTGCAACACATGGGCTCAGTGTATTCATTAACTGAACAAAAAAACACTTCATTCATATTATGACAACGCCATTGGTAATCTAATGCGACCTTTTTTAGGCACAAAAACCAAATCATAAAATTTTAAGTAACTGATAGAACTAAGAAAAAACATCATAACAACTAAACACATTCGCTCAGCAAGTTAAATAAAAACCATCTGAAGTAAGTTATTAGGTTACTTACCTCAAACAATTAGAAGGTCTTACCGTCAGCAGTAGCGATTCCTCCAGATTTGCTTGTGATCAGTTTAGTGGGCCAGATATCGGGGCTTGGTTTAGGCGGCACAGGGGATGTCTCTATCGGCTTGTCGTGGTAGTTAGCGTTGGGCAGTGACGTCGCCGGCGGCGGGGAGTTGTTATATCCGGGGGCTGGTAGTCGTTCTCACTCTTTATCCGTAAGTCTGGAACCGATGCCGAAACTATCGAGTTAATTATAAATCTAATTCATAAGTTCATAATTGGCAATAAAATATGTTGTTAGAGTGAGTGATAATATTGTTACTATGAGTTAGTATGGCAGTTGTGATAGCCAATGTTAATGACCCATTCATGTGATTTGTGGTGAGATGGTTAAATGGTGAAAATGGTTTAAATTTTGGTAAAGCTCCCACAACTCGAAAGTGACAATATCCAACTCTATGAACTTCCTAAGACTCACCTTCAGCGCCTTGGTCGTTGGGCAGTCGTTCACCCATTTCGTCGTTAGCCGAAGCGCTGCGTTCATATCCGTTGTTCTTGATTGGGTTGCCGAGGGTCGATGTGCAGTCTGGTGGGTTCTCTTCATACCGAGTGCCGGCGCCCGGGGAGGAGCGAGTGTCCGGCTCGTCGGCCACGCTGCCGCAGTGAGATGAAGATGAGCTTTGCCTGAAATTATTAAAAGAACAACGTGAAATAAGCGTTATGTGTATTTTAGTTAAAGCATTGTTGTAATGTAAATAGAAAACTACAAGAATAAATCACAAGTTTAATCAGTTTCAAACTATTTATTCAGATGTTACACTGCTAATGACACCTCACGCAGGTGACAAGAATCAAGTTAAGTAATGATAAGGTTTGTTTTTTTTCTAATTTATCCTATAATCTTGTATCACGTCCTATATTACCTGTAATTCCTAGCGTGTGGGCTCGGAGACGGAGACGGCTTGGGTGGAGCCGGTCTGCGGTGTGAGCCGGAGTGCAGAGGCAAGTGAGCTGGCGGGGCATACCGCCCCATGCTGCCGCTACCGTGTATCGGCATCCCATACTGTGGCATGATCGGAGCGAACGTGGCGGTATGCGAAGACGGAGTGGCTGACTCCTGCGCCTCGCAGTTCCCTGACCCTGACACCGGGCTGGTCTTAATGCGAGTCTGATGGCGGTCTCCGGAACCCTGCTGGGTTTGCTGCTTCACCCAGGCGTCCGGAGACATCTCCATAGACAGGCCTTTGACCTGGAACAGATTTTTCGTGCTTAGGACGATTTTCCGATGATAGGAAAAATAACTAAATATTTTGTACTGGTATATTATTTTAAAACAGTAGCGTAATAACGTGTTTGCCGAAATAATAAATCTGTGACCATTATTTCAAACGAACCTGCAAATTCTCTCCACTCTTGAGAAAGCTGGAGAGCGCATCCTGGCTGACGTGCACCTCGCCCTTGTACATAAATTCTAGGAGGGCTTGCATGTTGTCAGCCGTGGTGGCTTCCAGGATGACATAGCACGCGCCAGCATGGCTCGGCGGCGCGGTGTCGAACAACTCCTGGAAATGTTTACTGCACGCAGCTAGGATCACCTTGTGCGCTTTGAATTGGCGTCCTGAAACAATATAACCCAAGTTTTAATATTAGACTGACAGATCGAGTCTCTTAAAGGGGAATTTGTATCTATAGGTTTGATGTATATTATTCGCAAAAATACCCAATGATCCAGCATTCACGCGATTCGTCATCGATACACATTTATCAAAAACATTAGATCTCCAAAAATATGAGAGAAAACAAACAAGCACAGGAATCTCATCCGTTACTCAGAAATCTATCTGGTATTTGATGAATCTTGGCTAATCCTGATGACCCTATTGTCTATTTTTATATGTTTGAATATATTAAACATCGTAAGTCCAGCCCACGCGATGCAATAAACAATAAACAAAAGTCAAGGTAACTGGTCCCAGATCAATTCTGCGAAGCGTACGAGAGAAACGTCTTTGCCTGTGTGTATATGAATCGGGAGTAGGATTTATTTTCGTTTTTTGTTTAGCTATATTGTAAGATTCATGTTGGTGAACCTAAAGTATCAAACATTGTTACTATTTCTTTTAAATTACTACGTACTGGGAACACAAATCTAATGGATGTAATTCTTATGCGTTGGTCTCTAGATATTGAACGTCCGTGATCGTTGGAGACTTATAGCCAATGTGTTGCAATATGACAATAATGAGTTTGGGAAGTCTCTACTATTATATAGTATATTCTGTCATTTATGCTATGTGTGCTATTTCGAATAAATCGACCCTCCTACAAAACATTGGAGAGCTT